>NW_028289244.1:2275312-2427000 GCF_059628265.1 Tinamus guttatus | reverse complement strand
AAATAGCAAATATGTTATGAATTAGGTGAAAACAGCTTTTCCTCGAAAAATGGTGCATTTATGCTGTTTAAACATGACCTTTTCTTGTGGAAAACCACAACAAATTCAAGGTCAAAATACGATATTCCTTACTCTGCACAAAACCACTAAAAATTACTCTATCAGCAGAGGACAGAGCATATTTGCTCCCCCTCCTCAAATATAGATGTCCATATTAAATGCTGCAATTTTACTCCAAATGACAAAAGGGAAGTCTGCAAATTTCCTTCAAATACTGTGTCACTGAAGATACTGTTCTTGAGTAGAGCTTTCATAATTTTACCTGTAGCAATTTCTTAACTGTTTTATAGCTTTGAACCCCCAGCAGCAGTGAAAGATGGTGAATTGTTAAAAAAAAAAAATGAATAAGAAAACTTGTTTACCTGTTTATACCTCTAAGGAGAGCTGTCCCCTATAGAGGCTGCATCAGTCCTTGCATGGGCAGCCCCACACCAGCACTGAAGCTCATATGCTCCAACACTTTGCATACACATAAGGGATATTCTGCTTTTTTTTTAATTGCTGAAATGCATTCTTTTGTTATTAACATATATACAATGAAGCAAGTGTTTTTATCTGAAAAATGATTTATGCTGTGGTTCATCTTAAAATATGTTTTGGGGATGTTGCATGCCCATTTGTCCAAACTGATACAGCGCTGGGCAAGTTTCTCAGCAAGCCGCCTTCATGAAATGTATTTTATGTTCATGCTTTCCTTGTCACCACAGGCTGGGGATCACAAAATGATTGCTAAGATCATACCAAGTACAGAAACTACTTAAATTACACACCCAAATCAATCAATCTCAGAGAAGCACCTGAAGAAAAAAAAAAAAAAAAAAAAAAAAAAAGGACTTTGTGGTGGCTGGGAGCAAAGGAGGGAAAAAATCTTTCCAAAGTTGTGCTCATGGCATCTGGCTTATCCCTTGGACCCGGTGAGGAGCGGGCTCGGTGTGAGTGCCTTTACGAGCACATTTCCATGCACCTTTCAGCCCTCCGGCTCCCTCCTCTCCCTCGCCTGCCCCTCGGCCGAGCTCCCGTGCGTAAACCTGACGTCAGACCTCAGAGAGCCCCGAGCCGAGCTGAAAAACCAATTTACACATCCTCTCTTCCTTAAATTCCTTCCAAATCCCCAGCTAAGTGCTGAATATCCCAGGCTAGAAAATTCCACCCAATATGCTATTTATCCGGCAAACATTTTGATGCAAAATGTATCCTACGGTCGTGGAACCTTCTCTTCTCATTAAAACATTCCACGTGGTCATAAATCTGCCTGCTAGAGGCTAATTTATGTCTGAGCAAAGATTTCCTTTTTTTTATATACATATATACACCAAAAATGTTTAGATTGCAGCACTCTCCCCTCTCTGGAGATGCTGTATCTACAGCCATGGGAGTAGCAACCTCACTAACACATTTTCTTGTATACTGCTCATACTGTACCTTGCTCCAGGCTCTTAGATGCTAACTAACACGAACACAGCAATGACATTCAGCAGCCACAGCTGGAGGGAGATGTTCCTTCTTGATTGATGTGAAACCACTCAATAAGCCTGTGCAGGTACCTAAAGATACCTTTTCTTAGGCATTTTTCCTGCCATGCTCAGCCTTGCTCCAGCCCCCTGTCCTTCAAGTGTAAGGTCTCCTCTAGACCCTGTTATAGGTGGTTACTCCTGGTTTAGATCTTGTTCTCCTGGTCCACGACACGGAGACGGCAGTGGGACTTCTCCACCCGCCATCCAGCCCTTCCAGCACGGCAGTTTCGGTACTAACAAAGAGGCTATTTTCTCAGACAACGGATCACAACCTCCTTTTCCCTTTCCAAGGAGATTTCCCAGCTAATAATACTTAACTATGAACACAAAATTGTGTGGGATTATCAAGGATTTTTAATTCATTAATTTGGATACATTTTATGTGCAGAATCACCATGTGTTCCAGCCGCGACTGAGCTAGAACCACACAAATATTACACACCGCCTTGTTAATGCCAGCAAAGCCCTTTTTATTGCATAATTCTGCAGCCTGTCTGTAGTTTTTATTTCATTAATTTTCATCCTGATAATTGGAAGCAGCTTCTCCCCATGATTTTTTAAGGTTTAATGAGCTACATAACTTCATGCCTCCCACTGAGGGGCTGGAGGTCGCTTTGCGCTCTAGAGAACCGCAACATCTTTCCCCACTTTGCTTTCTCTCTCCAGAAACATAAGACAACGCTTATTGTCTTTCAATGGAGGAGTTTATTTATGGGTCAGATATGTAGGTATGGTCTTGGAAAAAACGTGTGTTGTTCAAATGTCAGAGATGGAAATGACTCCTCATCACGTGAATGACAGCAAGAGAACAGACATGATCTTGGGGCAAATCTAGAAGACCTAGCTTCTTCTGCTTAAATATATATATCAGCCATGACTTGGGAGCAGCATTGCTTACGAGGAGACTTGCAAAGTTGTGGGACATGACACTAAAATCTCCCTTGTTCATTGGATACTGCTTTTTGCAAAAGAATGACTTCTGCATCACCTAGCTTGGTGGGGAGGGACTTTCCTCCCCGTGGCAATCTTTGCCAGGTTTGCGGCCCTTGCGTAGCCAGCTCAGCAAATCCTTTGCATCTCTTCTCCTGTAACTCTTGCAGCATGTGAGCCCCTTGTTGGAGCAGGAGGGACAAGCAATCTCAAACATCCTTGTGCTTTGTTTGGTCAACCCACCAGAGCCCACCAGCAATTATGCCCACTGGACTGACTGCCAGCTCTGAGCACATTGACTGCACTGCTATAGCCACTCTTGGAAGAACTTAGTGGAAGCAAATAATTGTGTTGCATTATAAGGTCTTTAGCAGCAGATACAACTCCCTTCCTTCTTTCAATATCCAGAGCTAAAGAGTAAGGAATCACGTTTTTCAGTCATCTTTAACACAAGTTGTATTTGCTATGATTCATCTGTCTTCTCCAACTACTGCAAGGCCTCCAACACTGGTGAAAGAAGACGTGGAAGACTAGTTGGTCTGGAAAATTCAGGGGTCGGGAACATCATTTGGTAGGTGAGGACAATTTTAAGAATCTTTCAGGCAGTTTCCTTCATGGACTGACTATTTTTATGCCATCCTTGATGAACTAGTCTGTATGAAAAGAGACAAGGAGGCATGGGGAGCTATAGGTCTTTTCACATTCGTACATACAGACCTTGTCAGTGTGGAATTCAAGGCTGCTCTTGTCTCTTTACGGCCAAACCACAGCAAACCAGCCGATGAGTGACGCGTCCTCCAGCGGTGGTGACTCGGCAAAGCAGGCGATGACTTCAGCGAGAAGAGCGATGAGCAACCCTGCAGCAGCGCCAATGCAACCCAGGACAACGCTGGCAATAGACACGTGCCTCTCCTCAAACATCATCCAAAAATGGAGCTTTTTAGAGAGGCAGGGGACAATTTTGGCAGTGTCTGCTGTGCCATTCGGATGGACTGACACAGGCTCCAAAATGCAAAGCCCTCAAGAGCCTTCCTCTGGGTGTTATTTTCAACCTTAGTTGGAAATAAGTTCCAAAAAAAAAACCAAGATAAATGGGGACCCCAGGAAAATAAAACCTCCCAGCTGCCAATATTCAGGCATGTCAAATGGTAGGCTGAGTTCCCCAAGTTTGTTCAGCTCGTCTTTAATGTGTTTGCCATGCAAATTAAAAAGCAATCACAGCCTTGCTGGCTTTTAAGGGTGAATAACTCTGCACAAGGGAAAGACCATTCGCACTAGCAGTTTCCCCCTGAAAAGCACGTTTGTGAAGCAAAGGGCTAAGTGACCTAGAAAAGCACACAATAAACAGGAATCCTGTCTATACAGGAGCTCGTCATTGCACCATGGCCCGTAGCTGGATATGGACCGCGTTGAATAGGAAGCTATTTACTTATTTCTGTACATAATTCCACCTAAGATGAGTCAACAACCAGGGTAAATAAGCACTTTAATACCATTTGTCACTCGAAAGAGCTGCCTCAAAAGCTGTCAGCTGGATCTGGAAAGCAAACGGGGCCGTGCACGGGAAAATGAGAGCGCCGGCGCTTTGTGCACGCTCGGCTCATGTGTAGTTGTCATCTCTCTGCGTGCAGCGCGCTGGGTCCGGCGCAGCGGGAGGTCTCGCTGCACGAAGCCGCCCGCACCACGAGTGCTGCGGAGTTTTCCAAGGGCGTCTTCCCACCCTTGTCCAGCATGAGGAAGTGTGGTTGCAGCTTTACTGCACCTTATTTACATTAAAATTCTATTTCTGTCATGATAATAAGCATCAGCACAGGACCCACCATGGAGATTTTGGGGTCTTCTTGCAGGGGACATAAGAGAAGTGATTTAAAAATCCCCTGGAACCAGAGGGGTTGGATATTTGCACCCGCAGTGCGGAAGGAACAGTAGCTCCATCTGAGCACTCTCCACACCCTTGTTTAATTTAGATTTTATATTTCTAAAAAAAATAATAACAATAATAATAAAATAAGATCCCAGCCCACAAGCTCAGTGCTTTTGGATTAGTAACAAATACTTGTCAGCAAACAGTACATTAGCTGGCTCTTGGCAGTGAATCAAAACACATCGCGGAACGGAGCTGCTCGTGTTTACAGAGAAAGGGAAGGGCAGGACACGCGGTATAACGGGTAGCAACTCATTCTTTGGCCCATAGAAATGGGCTAAAAGCCTCCGAGAAACTACTCTGTGAATAGCAGAGAGGAAATATTTCTTCAGTTAGTCAAGACAGTTTATGGGCTGTGATTAATGAGATGTCCACCCGCTTTTTATTTTATTTTTTTCTTTAACAATAGCAGCACCTACCCAAGCAGGTTCCCCATTCGAGCTGCAGCATCGTGAGAAAGTCACTTCCCCCCCCAAATCGGGAAGTTTTTACCCAGCAAAGCACCCAGCTTTGGGCAAAGTCCCTGGCTTCCACTCAGCTGTCCTACAGGAATGTCAAGTGTTACTATTAGTGCACGTACACTTGGTATTCGATATTGAATGAGGGCCTGAGTGCATGTAAATTGAATGCATATTAGGGGATTTTAATCTAAAACATTAGCTGGCTAGTGTAGCCCGAAACATCTTGCTTAACTTAAGATAGCTATATACTTAAAGACGAAAAGTCTGCTAAAAGCTAAAGTCGAAAGAGGTTAGAATAATATTATACAATGCAAAGGTGAGGAGGCAAGCGTGGGTAACTCTGAGGCTCAGGAACATAGTAGGGTGGAAACACTTCCTTGCACAGAGCTGAATTTTGCATGAACTTCATGCATCAATAACAACCCAGCCCACGGTTTCTATCCTGCTCCCTGGGGCCACCAGCCCCTGTGTTTGGCCTAACTGGCTTCTCTTCAGCAAGTGCTGGGACTGTTTGGCTTGAAAACGTGGGATCGTTCCCATGCACGTGTGGTGGAAAAGAGAAGTACAGCGGGAGTACAGGATGAAGCTGTAATTGTGATCCAGAAACTTCCCAAAAGGGACTGTTCTCAAACAATGGGAGGTATGCATGTTGTCCAGACCAGAGGAGCATCCCGAGGACAGAAAGCACCAAAAAGAGATCACGGGAAGGCCGGGAAGCTGGTGGCTGCGAGGGAAGCGAGGGCTGGACGTTGACATCTGGATGTGACCCTCTCACAGAACAGTTTGGGCAACAGGGGCAAACATTTGTAGAATGACTGTATTTCACGAGAGAAATAGACTTGGTCTTTGGCTCCATCCCAGAGGGAAGCCAAGTGTTGGGACACTTTTCAAGACTAAAAATAGGGGACAGAGAAACATGCTGAAATCTAAGGCCACTTATCTCCATGGAAGGACTCTGGCCTTGGATGGGTTGATATGCAGGAGCAGTACAACCCTTGCTTTTCCTAGCCTTCGCAGGAAGCTCCATGCTGGATTGGAAAAGTCTTCTTACCTTTTTTTTTCTAGATACAAAATATGCATTTTATTTACTTCTACACATGTGAGACATTTAGCACGTAACTCTGCCAATGAGATTGTGATAAGTGTTTCCAAGTTATCCTCAAAGCAAAGCTTTCCCAAAGGGTACAGAAATGAGGATCGGGCAGGTAAAATTCTTCGTCTCATCCTAATCAACTGAAAAGCCAGTTTTGTCATTGTGCCAGAATGAAGAAGTTCAATCCTTTGAAGTCAGCAGTGTTGAGCAGGAAGTTAGATGCAAATGCAAATGCCTGATCAAAGTGGGAAAAACGCTGTCTTCTGTTTGCAGAAGGACCATAACAGGCCTATAGCAAAGCACAGTTTTTCCAAGAACAGAAACATGGAGAAACAAGGGCTTGATGGAGCTTTTGAATAATAGCAGACTGCAGAGCCATGCGATGGGATAATCCCTAGCCAGACCACTTAAAGTAATATTTCCTAAGACCCTCTCTCCTGCTGTAAATTAGTACTAACATAAGTTCTGTATCAATTTCTGTATGTTTTTCACCCAAGTATTCTTTAAATCATGTGACTGTTCACATCTCTTCAAAGATAGCAATGAAAAGGGATGGCTGAGTCCCACACTCCAGGCATTTGTTGTATAAACAGAACATTCATATTCATTTGTTTTCACAAAAAATATGAATTGACCATTTTCCCCATGCTATATATTTAAGGAAGTATTTTCAATTACAGAAGTTGGCTGTTAGCCCCTTTCTGCATAAAAGACAAATAAGTTTTTATCACTGTTGAAGTGCTAAGTTGTTAAGTTCCTTAATAGTTCCCCTGAAAAGCAGACTTGCTCTACGAGATTTCACCTTAAATGTCACAGTATTTGCAACTCATAACACAAGTATATCTCATGAATGATCTCTAAGCATGACTACCAAAGCCAAGGGTGGTCAAGATCCATGGTTTGGGCACAGGAACATCATTTCTGGCTTTTCCTGAGCTCTGGGACCAGATCTGACCAACCTCAACCAAGTGTCGGAAAGATCAAATAAAGCAAAAAAATAGTACAAATATGTTAAATATTTTATAGAAACTGTGGTCATTGAAAAAAAGACATTATAAATTTCTAGTGGTGAATGAGCCAGGTGACCTTCCAATTTGGGGCACAATACGCATGGAAATGGGGACACAATCCACGGTTCATCCCAACACGTCACAACGCACCTTTGCGCTTGGGCTTCTGCAGCCTGGGAAATGCACTTGGTTGTTGATCCATTGCATCTCCCACGGGGAGCGGTTTTAGCTTGCAGAAGCATAAATGCACATTCTGCTGTGTTTCCACTGGAAAATCTCAGCACCAGATGTTGCCAAAAAAATTCCCAGCTCATGGAGTCAACAAACCACAGTGCCAAAACCCAAAGCGGTGGTCACTGAGCTGTGCACACAACTGGGACAAGGATCCAGCCAGGACAGGGCCAAGAGCATCGCCCTTGGTCCAAAATATCATGTCTCATGAAATGAGGCACATAAGACTATCAATTCCACCTAACACCTGGAAATTCAGGTAGTCAGGTGTTCCCAGCGATAAAAGTGATAAATACTCCCCAAAACACTTTAGTGTGCAATCCTATGTGGAAGTTGGGAATTTTCCAAGAATCCTGATCTATGACACGTCACTAGATGGATATAAGACTTCTGACAGTGGTCATGAAATGACAAATAACTTCCAAATTGATGATTACTTAGGAAGAAGAGCTCTTTGCTCCTCGCGTTCCCTGTAACCATCATTTCCATCAGCCTGCCCCATTTCCCTGAAGACACTCCATTCCCTGGACCTCTCTTTTTCTTCCCTCTAACGCAGTCTGGTGCAGCACCGTAATAAAATTGTGTCTTTCATTTCACATAGCTGGGATGTTTTGTGGGAGGGGAAGATTTGGGCCCGGCGGTTTGTTATCATTTTAGCAGAACATGGCAATAGCAACAAAGCAGGACAGCTGATACAAATCATCCATTTTATAAGTTCTAATACAGATAATGCAAGGAAAAGAAACGGGTAACAGAAACCAGACCTTTCTGTGCGCCGGCTACATGCCATCCGCCGCTGAGCCATTTCGGTTCCTTCCAACATTTCACATATTTTTCGTTGGGTTTTTAGGGAGCCTCTGCACAAAAGGAGGCTTCATATCCGGCACTGTGTACTTACAGGCAAGCTTATTTCAAACTCTTGGGTCTGGTGAGATGTTGCTGCCAGGCTGGTTTCCAGGAAAGAAAGAGGCATCTTCTGGCTCGCAGTCATGGGGAACTGGACTTTCACAGCTTGCTCTGGGCTAAAGTCAGTCCTGGGGCAGCAAAACAGCCTGTTCAAGGTGGGAAAGACTGGGGAGCTGCTGATCCTGAGCATTTGTTCATTTTGCACCATGAGTCATGAGACTTAGATTTCCTCAAGAGAAGACACTTGAGTTCGCCAAGAGCAGACTACATGGCTTCACCAAGAGAAGTCAACTGGAAGTCAACCCTAGCTTGGACTCGGTGGGAATTTCAATGTCCTCATCAGCTGCCTCTAAGCTTTGACCAACACTATGGACTATCTGTTACCGGTGGCTTAATTCTGGGAAAAAATAGGCAACTTGGAGTTGTTTCCTTCCTAAAGGCGTCCCTTCCACTGTCCTGGGCCAAGGCAAAGTGGCTCCATTCCGGTTAGTCACCAAGCTGCTCGATCTTCCAAACCCACTTGGACGCAGTCCTGTGCCACGTGCTCTAGGTGACCCTGCGTGTGCAGGGGGGGTTGGACTAGGTGACCTCTAGAGGTCCCTTCCAACCTTAAGCGTTCTATGATTCTATGATTCTATGATCCGGAGGAGGAAAACCGGAGCGAGCGGAGCCACCTGCCCGGCTCCTCGGCCTTTGCATGTGCAGGTGGGGTGGGCGCTGCCGGCCGAGGGCCGCGGGCGCCTCATGTCACCGCAAGCCCCCGGGCGCTCCGAGCGCTCCCACACACACAGGAAAAACGTCTCACACACCCTCGGTTCAGCGGAGCTCTTTGAAACACCCCGCTGGAACATTTGTTTTCTTTGAAACTTGTTTTTCTTCCTTCCAAAGGTCACACCAAAAGCGGGTCCAGGGTTCCCTGCTGCTTTCGAGCCAGGATTGACTGATTTAAGCCAAATCTCAGCATCGCAGATTGCCTTTTTTTTCAGGCATGCCTTTTTTTATAGCAGCCGCACCATGTCCGGAATCTCTGTCCCCCATTCTGCCCGTGTCCCCTTTGTCCCCAACTCCGGGGCAGCCGAGTCCAAGCACGGAAACGAGGGCAAAAAAAAAAAGAAAAATAAAGCAGAAAAAACCCCTACTGCGCTCCAAAACTTTGGGGTTTTTTTTTGCGCAATTATTTTACCGACCGAAAAAAAATTCCTCCAGGAAAAAAATGAGTTAATGAAGGCAAGAAAAGCCGAAAATCTGTTTCTGCATTTTGTAGGTGAAATGTGTTCACATTTTTTTTTCTATTTTTATTCTTTTCTTTTTTCCTCTGATTAGTCAATCCATTGTAAACAGTTTCTAAAACCCAAGACAAACCAAATTGCTTCATGGAGTCTCCAACAGAACAAGAGAAAATGAAGTTGTTTCACTCAAAAATTAAAAACTTTCCAATTCTAGACAAGTCTAAATAATACACTGACTAAAATAAAAGTAATTGTATTTTTTTAAAATAAAACTCAAAATCTTCCAAAGCAAAAAGGCCCTTTTTTTTTCAATTTATGCTCATTTTCCATTCTTTTTAGAAAAATAAAGTCAGGGGATGGAATGGCCGAATAGACTGCTGTGAGGGAGAAGTTTTACAGTATCTGTGTCCAAAAGAGTAAATAGGACATTACGGAAACATCCTTTTTTAAGTGATTCTTTTTCTAGCAATCAGTTAAGAGGGATGTCGCCAAATTTCAGCTTAGTTCTGCCCATAGAGACTGAACAAAGAAATTCTCCTTTCCGGCAGTGTTGCTTCTGATTTGCTTGCAATACCCCCTGCCCAGCAAACATCAGCTCCCGGACATGGATTTTGTGCTTGCTGCTTATTTTGGAGCAACTTTGCGACATTTACGAGAAGATTTGGGGCAAAATCTTTCACAAAAAAAATCCTGGCCTGATACAATGCACTGTAAAAATCCCATGGACTGCAGCCGAGGTGGGATTTCTCCCAGAGGATTAGAGCAGGGGGATATGAGATCGTTAAAAAGAGGGTGAAAGCGTTTCCGCAAAGAATTCCCTGCCCAGCCACTGATATTATACTTTTCTCCTGCTCTGAAATGCCCAATGAGAAGACTGCAAGGTTTGGGAATTTCTTCATTATTTTGCAGCAATTCCACGAACCAGTTTGGGCACTTCTTCGTGCGAGGGTTTGCGAGCAAAAGCCATTTTGCTTCATTTCATTAAGCGCCTCAATTCAGGGATTTACTTCTAATCCTGCCCCGAAAATATCTCAAAGAAGCGAGTCCCTCATGCAAC
This sequence comes from Tinamus guttatus, assembly GCF_059628265.1. Lineage (NCBI taxonomy): Eukaryota > Metazoa > Chordata > Aves > Tinamiformes > Tinamidae > Tinamus > Tinamus guttatus. The sequence continues at coordinate 2,416,585 of NW_028289244.1, read as the reverse complement.
GTCTATATTTGCAAAACGAAAAAGAAGAAACAGTGCTGGCCACCAAGGTCTGCTATTTTTACTTCAATTTACTTCAGTTTTCCTATTTCCATGCGTTTTTTTACCATCATTTCCTTCACTTGCAGCCTGGCCGTGACTGACCACAGGAGGGATTCAAGCTGCACCGAGGCAAATTGGTTTAAAAAAAGAATTTGCTCAAGCAAATAAGGACAGAAATTTGTCCTGAGATCAGTCGTGCAAATCGCAGGGCTCAAGTTTGGTGGTTTTTAGCTGGGATTAAGAATACTCGGTGCTCTGTGTTAACAGCAGCAGATGATAAGAAACGGGTATTTTCATAGCCCAAGATTTTGGTGGAATCCCTGCAGGAAACACAGGAGCTGCCACGATATCCCTATGGGCTGCCACACTCCTATGGGTTTTTCCCACTGAAAACACCATTTCCCGGCCCTTTCCCAGCGGCTCCTTCTTTCTGCATGGAGCAAAATAAAGGGGGAAATGAGCTGTTCGTCCACCAGGTGGCACGAAGGGAATCGCCGCCGCGGACGCAGCCGGGATCCTCGGAAGGGAATGGGAATCGGAGCCGGCAGAGGTAGCGGTGGCCTGGAGGACACGGGGACCAGAGGGGTGATGTCCCATTGGGCAGCCTGAGGATGAGGATAGAGCCAGCAGGCATTGATCGGAGCAGGCATGCAGGAATTGGGAACGTGGGGTGTCCCATGGGATCCCCACGGGCAGCCTGGTATTCCCATGGAAAAGGTTTGGAGGAGCCTTGGGTCACCTCGGCCACGAAAACAGAGCAGAGAACTGCGACGGGCATGGATGAACATCCACGCACAGAGCAAAAAAGGGGAGAAAACACAAGAAAAAAAATAGGGGGAAAAAAAACACCTCATCTCAATCCTCTCCCTAGACAGGCGGCTGGGACGCACCAACCAACATGCCCAACACTCTCAGCATCTTCCTTAACCCCACAGCCTTCATTTAACCTATAGAACAACAGCAATTAACTATACATGTAAAAACGGGATGTTTTCCACGCTGCCCCCTTGCAGCATCCAAGCCTTTCGGAGTCAGCGGGTCCCCTCCAAAGGCAGCATCGAGGTGCGGGGAGCGAAGCAGGAGGAGCCCAGCCATTTCAAAGCCATTTCTGCTGTTGTATTAAAATATGTTTACATCTCAGCTCTTTATTAAACATAAGCAGTTTTCCCCTTGTATACATTTACACATCTTCAGTGCAATCTGCTTTGCATCAGGCATCGAAATATCAGGATGGTCTCAGCCATGTTAGCTCTCGGGTAATATAAATAACACGCCGATATTAAATCTGCTTTCAAAAATAGTTACATTACGATAAATTTGAAGAACTTGAAGGTTTTTAATCACCTCCACTTAGTTATTCAAGGGTAGGCCAAAAAAGCAATCTTTTTCGCTAAAAGACCTAAAACAGGCACAACAGAAAATTCTTATGCACAATAATTGCTTTCACTACAAATATTTACATTGAGGATAGGAAAATATTTTGGAATTTTACAAATATCGGGCTCTCTTCATTTTTCCAGCACTCAGAATTTAGATGCAAAGAAGCTTCCTTGGGGCTGTTTTGGGATGGGGTTGGCGTTTTCTTGTTGTTTGTTTGTTTGCTTTGTTATTTACCCATTTCAAGGGATCCTAAAAGATAGTGCTGGGGAGGCGATTGCTGCCGGGATTAAGTTCACGCAGCCTCATAGTGCTTTGCTGGAGCGGCGCCATCGGCAGCAGCTCCCTCTATTGCTCTTGCCAATATTGCAATTTTGCAAGAGCGGGAGCAGCTCCGGCTTTGCCGACGTCTCGTCCAGAGGAGAGGCAAAGCCCAGAATCACATTGCCTGGACCGCTGCATTATGTGTGTTTGCCAATTAATACAACAAACTGCATCTCAAATATACAGAATATTCCCAGAAATACCAGAAATATCATAGCTGGACTCTATCTCCTAAACATCCTTCAACTGTCTTAATTTAAAGGAATATAAAAGCAGATGGAAAAAGTCTTCCACCAAGCAAGAAGTTCATTCAGAGGCAAACTCAAAGAGCCACTTTCTTATTCTTTCTTGGAAAAAAAAAATAATAACCCTTAATAAAATATAAGTGAGGCAGGTAAAAGTGAGCTACTAACATGGACCCCAGGTTCCCATTTACGGTAATCGGTTATATTTAAAGTCAGTTTATAAAAAGCTCTGCTTTCTAATTAAATTAAGCCCAAGTCCATCTCTCTATTACACCAAAAGATGAAATCCGTGAAAAATGCCAAACATCACTGAACACAAATTGCCTTTTCCCAAAGAGAGCTTCAGCATCTCGGAGCACGTCCGGGCTGAGAGCATCCAGCTCGGGCACAGGTAATTGGTGCTCTGGAGGGTTTTTACCCCTGGTATTCAAGAAATAATGAGAATCAAAGCCATTAATAGGCAGCAAAAAAGGTGATAGAAATGCTAGCCAGCGCTTTTCTGTCATCCTGATATTATGTTATCTCTGGGCTGCAACTGCCAGTAGTTTTCCTCTTGAAGTCCAGTAATTCAGTAATTCTCTTCTAAATCATACGCATTTGACATAGCTCTTGGGTGACAAAGTTTGCAAAAACTACTCAGGCAGAAAACAGGGGTACATAGATGATAAAAGAAGGAGCTGCTCTACTCTTCGTAGATCTCATCCTACTAGAGCAGGATCATGCAGACATACACTAAGCAGAGAGGCGAGAAATGTGATTTTTTTTTAGTGGACAGTATGCTTTTTTTCTTTTTCTTATGCTTTTTGCATGTTCATGATCTGCAGACTTGGAGATGGGTGGCTGCTCAGCACCATGCTGCTCAGGAAGTCAGCACTGCACTAAGGTGGATATAATCTAGACCAAGCCAAAACCATGATGCAGAAGTGCAGAAATGCAGCGTTACTCAGCATTCATGCACACCAAACCAAAAATTGCAAACATGTCTGGAAGCCACCCCAGCTCCATGCATCCCCCTGAAGAAACCGCAATGTCCCCGAGATGTGGGACACAGACCTTCCTGCCCAGTGCACATAGCCCTTCCTGCAGAATTACTGCTGTCTCCATAATGTGATGGCTCTGGACAGAGCAATCCAGGCTGGGAGAGGAGCAGACCAAAAGGAAGGTCTTGGTGCAACAAGCACGCACCAGTCCTGCACACAAACCACCTATGTTGCTTTTGGGGAGTTTTCATGACTATGAAGCTTCTTCCCTCATCCTAAGGAGAGTCACCAAGGCCGTGTACACACAAACCTAGATCGGAAAGCACCTCGGAGCCAACTTTCAAACTCCTATAGGAGTTCAATCCTCAGCTATCCTGCACACCTTTTCTTCCTCATCATTGGCATGAAGGGGCATAAGACCATGGATGTCTTCTGACCAGATATTAAATAGCTACAACCAAGAGTAAACTTCAACTTATTGGCTATCTTGGGGTCACGAGTGGAAAGCAGCAATGTTCAGCCCTACCCATCTGATGCGAAGAGCTCAGCAACTTTTTCAAAGTGATGGATGGAAGCACACAACTCCCCACACTTGTGTGGAATGTACCAAGAAAAGAGGATCTGCCTCTCGAATTCACTTATATTTTGCTCCTCTGTATAGAGACAGGCCCTGGAGCACATCCTGGCTGTTCTGCACCCGTATGGTAAATGGGGATGGTCTGAAATCTTCCTGCATGGCTTAGGGAAGCAAAGTGCCCCAAGTGCACGAGGACAGCACAGTCATCTGCTCAGGGAAGAGGCAGCCCAGGGGGATGAAAGGTCTCTAAACTGGGGGCCCTGGGGAGCGATGAGGGGGCCACAGGCACCGTCACATGAAACAGCCGCATCTGCTTGTGCTTCCTCACTGAAATGGCAAAGTTTGACTTGAGTTTGACCTTATGATTCACAGGCTTCAAAAAAAAAAAAGAAAAGAAAGAAAGAAAACAGCCCAAAAGAAAGCAGGAACTCAAGCTGCAACTTCGTGGTACAGGAGGTATTAAAATCAAATGAGCTGGGTATCAGCCTGTGCAACTCAGAGCACAGTTTTGCTGAGGATGCTTCAGCTTTTCGGTGATTTTGGTCCGCAACACAGATTTCCTGAGCTGCTCTCTTTACACCGGTGTAATTTGAGCATCTCGGGAGCCACGGTCAGACCTGGGAGCCCTTAGAGAAAAAGGGTTAAAAATCCCCTCTGCAGGCAAGATTGGGCTTTTCCAAAGCAAGATTGAGACATACTTGTATTTCAAATCTCCCCCAGGACAAAGTTGTCTAATGCTAATTAACAGCTATTCCCTGGGACTCAGACCCTTGCCTGAGGTTACTGGATTCCTTCCAGGGCATCCAGCCCCCCAGATACCTCACATGACTTGGACAAGGAGGCCAATATTTGATAGGCATTTAATTACTGCTGACAACAGTCCTGGGGAGACATCGTCACTGTCCCAGCTGCTCCGGTTCATCCCGGGATGCTGCGATTTGGGGACGCGCAGCAGCGGGAGGTTTCGATTTGCCAAATGCAGTGCAACCATTGACGAGCTCCTCTCCGCTGGGGATTTGGGGCTTTTCTGCAGTATTTCACTATTTAGACCCGCGATCATTAAGCCATTCACTCCGTGTCATCATGTGTGTGTCAGTGGCAGGGTGAGGAGAGGAGAAGCTGCTGGCTCCGCTCCAGCACTCTGATGTATGCGGTTCTCACCATGTCGGAGCTGCAGTTTGGCCCCAGAAAATGCATTGCAGATTGGAAATGTGCACGAAATGCTGTCAGAGCAGGGTCGTCGGCTGCCAAGCGTGTCCTGCTTTGCATGTCTCCCTGAGCTGCTGAGACGTGTCCTCGCTGCATCCTCCCACGGGACTTTGTGGGGACTACTGCCAGCACCACTTCTGTGGTGGCATTTTCTTTCTGGCTCATACAGTGTCTGCATTGGAGAAACTATTAATGAATTTATGCCACCCAGCCCTTTCTGTGACCATGCTTTGTGTTACCAATATGTCTTTTAGCATCTTCTCCTCCTGCATTCTGGGGTCTGCACCTGGAATTACATGGTGCCACCTCCGACTGCTTTTGTGTATGTGCTGTATGCCACTGAAGTGCCCCTAAACCAGACTGGCTTGCACATAGAGAAGAAGGCAGCCCATCAGACCTGCCTCTTCTGTGTTGCCAATAATTCACATATATGTGAAATCCTAGCCCTGAAAAGCAGTGGGAAAAGCTCTCCAGGACTTCTGCAGGAGCAGGATGTCACCTGCTAATATGAATCTTAATTTGGGTGCTCCCACATTAAAAGCTAGGTCTACATTCTCCAGGTTTAAGAAATCTGTTTTTCATACATTTGAGATGAGCAGCCCAAGGTTGGGCACAATAAAACATTCCTAGGATATTAAACAGGAATGTGGCAGAAGTGCAGACCAAGGGGCAGCATCAACCTGTTGCTTTGTCCGCTTTCTTAGGTGATTCCAGGGCTCCGTTTCTTCTCTACACAATTATCTGCAAGTCCCTTTAAAGAGATTTTCCAGGAGTGGTGTGGAAATAATTGGTTCTGTTTTAGGAAAGAGACATCCTCCCTTGGCTTCCCGTAATGTTCCTTTGGGGGCTCTTTCTGGTGCTAGTCCATTCCGGAGGTTGCCTGAAGAGCACTGCAAGGTGTGGCTTTCATCAGAGACATGAAGTCAGCGACTGCCATCCAAGGAGAGCAGGAAGATATAAGGTAGCTGGACACCACTGGCATCGTATCGGGACACACAGGAGAAACGATGCTCCCATATGGAGACATCAGTCCAGACACAGTCAATTCTCTCTCCATTCCTCTACCTTGAACTGCCTGAACTTCTGATCCCTCCTGCTGAGACACGGTTATTCAGCTGATGATCTGTGTCATCCTATATGCAAACAAGCACAAATTGACTAATTAGTCCCTGGGGTAGAGCCATTGATTTCAGCTGGAGCAGCAGCCAAAGCGCAACAGGGCTAACGTCTTTAATCTACGCTTTGTTCCAGTAGCACAGCCTTCATCTTGCCCACAAGCCAAAGTAGACCTCTAATTACATGGATTTTGCTCTTAATCTTTCCTGGTCTCTGGAGTTTTCAGTTGCTGAAAATTATGGATTTCGCCTTGGAAGCGGTGAGGGTCTGTACAACATCACCAAAACACCTCGCTGGCAGGACTGAGCCATTTTGGACCCTGCACCGAAACCGGTGCTGTGGACCATGCAGATCAGGACCAGGGATTATGGAGCACAGGGCTGCCAGGAAAGCTGGATTCATGCATACAGTGTCGCTCTCATTTATAGCCCCCAGACACAGAGAAGCTGGCAAAGCTTCGCTGCGCAAAGCGCTCAATTTGGACCTTTCTGCATCATTTCAGAATTGACTTCTTGCCCAAACCAGGCTTCCAGTGGAAGACAATGAGCGGTTTGTGCAACATGAAAGTGGACAGGTGAAAATTGGAAGCATCACCATGTATTTAAGCAGCTTCATGTGAAAATACACAGCTTTTAAATTACAGTCTGAGCCTTCTCCTCTCCATCATAAGCTTTGCTGCTTGTTTTCTTGCCCTAACCCATAACTTTGTTCTCAGCTATGCGCAGCTGAAGGCTTTGTGACAGTTACTGTCAAAGACTAAACAATAGATTGGAGATATGGCCAGAAGTCTTAAGGTTTCGTTTTTTTTCAGAGTGAAAAAGACGGGTTGCAGCTGACAGCTGTCCATAAAAATTGTAACGTACAGATCGTATAATATAAACTAAAGAGAAACCAAAAGTACCACCAAAAAAAAAAGAAAAATGAGCTTGTTAGAACAGTCTGTATTACAGCTGTTTCCCTTGACAGTTTTCTGTACCCTAATACGCTCAACAAATTGGCAACCTGTCCTTATATATTTGCATCAGCATTCCCTTAAGGGGAATGTCTATATTATTCTGTTTTGGATAAAGGAAGCAGTTTGATATGACAGGTAGGTCAAGTGTTTCTTTAATAAAGCATATGGGTAGGAAGAAAGAAATAGGCTATTGTCAATGACTTGACAAATAGGTAGATATGCCCCCCTTGAGTATAGCCAGCAAAAGCTACTAGAGAAATCGCCCTTGTTATTTTGATTTAACCACTTCCCTGCTGAATACATTTTTTTTTCCCCAAAGAGCAGAGTACTCAGTAAAGGTCATAGCAAAGATTTCTTTCTACAGCCTGTAGCGTGGCGTTAGTGTAGGTTGGATTTCAGTTACGAAGAACAAGTCTGGGCCAAAGTTTCAAAATTGTTTTTGCCTAAACAGATGTGTGTAATACGTGTATGTGATACGGGAGTATGACCGTCCTGCCTCTAGGCAGTCCCTTCAGCAAAGATTGTCATCGTAGTTGACGCAGAGATCCCTGAAGCCCCACACAGTGATGTCCTGTGTCCTACGAAGGTGTCTCTTGAAGAGGATGCCCCGATGTGCTGGGACGTGGCTGATCGCCGAGCTCTTGCATTTGGGCATGGGCAAGTATCCGAGCCGTGTTCGAAGTGTGGATTAGGCAAATACGTATTTAGGGACCTTTTACAGCAGAGAGCACTCTCCCAATTAACTCTAAAGGCCCCCTTGGAGCTGTTAGAGTCTGCTGTACAAACACATGGGAATGGATTTTTTTTTTTTAAGTTCTTCTTCTTTGCCCCAGGAACTGAGGTTTATAACCCTACAGCTTGAAATAAAAAGACTCCCCTTGGCTTAGTTTGGCAAGTAAGTTCATAGACTAGGAGATTTTTTTTTTCTGAAATTTGGCTAAAAAATTCAGATTGAGTCATTTGAACTGGAAAAGGGAATAAATAAATAAATAAATAAATAAATAAAGATAATCTCTGTGGAGATTCCCAATTTGCTCATGCCTAAGAAAATACCGCAGATTTTTGAAATGTTGCATTTCTTGGCCACTCGGGCAGTGTTTTTGGAACCACTCCTGTCCCCTCCGTATTCGGCCCTTGCCAAGCCTGCAGGATCTCTCATCAGGGCATCCTCCAGGAAGGGAAGGTTTTTCTTTCCTCCTCTTCTTCTTCTAGTAACCCCTTATTGGTGGAGTGTGTCAGGCAGAGGATGTCTCTGCCTGGGCTTTCTTCTGCCAATGATTTGGAAATGACACACGCTGATGTACAGTCAGCAGTATCTGCCACTCTCAGTTATCCCCAGCCCGGTGATTTGAGACACATGCTGTGCTTGTGCCAGATTCCCAAACAACTTAATATGAATCCATTTGGCACTAATTCTGAAATATTTCCAGCTCTTTTTCCTAGCATTATTATTATTATTGTTAAGAACTTAACTTGAACTTCTCGGATTAGATAAATGTGTATTTAGGGACTTAAAAATATTATCTACTTCTTTATTATTTTAATCTTGCCTTTCCACTATATTCAAAGTACTTATCCTTCTGGAGACTTTTCTGCATGTATAAATCTGTTATTCTCCTAAATCAGTGTGCTTTCCTTATTTGCAGGCGAGCATGTTTTCTCCTATTTATAACTAAGCCTTCCTATAGCACTCACCCAAACAAGGAGAGGGCCAAAGCCTGGCATTATCTTCTTTTCTTATTCTTTATATATGTAGAAAGCAGAATTTATGCCCCTGCTTTGTGGAAATCACTCCTTTTCACCATACATGGTAGCACTCAGTGCTTGGCAGACCGTGTAGTGTTTTCCTTATTAAGCAATTACAGAAAGTTAGCAAACAGGGAGCTGTTGACTATGTCGGGTGCAAAAATGAGAGCAGGATGGAAAGAGAGATGCAGGAGGGCTGCATCTCCCTGCCCCTCTTCTCATGGCAGCCCAGAAGCCAGAAGGCCAGGCTGGTGCTGACGGCAGCAGAAAGACCACGATGTTATACAGTGGCACAACCCAGAGCACATTTTCATCATTTATTGCACTGCTTGTCTCTATTTAAAGCAAAAGAGAGGTCATGGTGTCTCCATCCTTGAAAATATTTCAAAGCTACCTGGACACAATGCTGGGCAAATGCTGTAGGTGACCCTGCTTGACCAGGGGGGTTGGACTAGACAATCTCCAGAGGTCCCATCCAACCTCAGTCCTTCTGAGAACCTTGCAGGAAGCATGTAGTGGTCTTCATAAGAGCAAAAGGGAGCAGAAGCAGCAAGATCTTCTTTTAGTAATCTTCACAGAACAAGAACTGAGAAACGGGGCCTCTCAGTAACATTTCTGGAGTTTGAAGACCGCAGTCTGAAATTTGGGTAGTCTACCATTTTTTTAATTAATAAAAACAGAAATGCTTGAATAAAAAAGAAATTTTCCTACATTCTTTGTTAAGAAAAGCAAACTATATTTCAAAAAAGAATGTTTCTGTGGAAACTTGCAGATGTTTCTAGTGATATTTACCATATTTTTGCATTTGGGTTTTTTGTTTTGTTTTGTTTTCGTGCTTCTGGAATCCTCATCTGGAGCAGTTCAGGTTCTGGTCACTCACTTTTCCTCATCTGTGAGCACAGAGTTAATCTTTTTGTGTCGTCAAGTCTACAGATACAAATTAGAAAGCAACTTATTTTGGAATAACATATTGTCTTTATTTCTCCCTTTAATGAAAACACTCCTCTTTCATTTGTATTTTGAAAAATTCTTTCTTTTGACCACTTTTATTTTACTTTCCAAACATAAATTTCAGCCTAAACTAAGCTGACATATTCCTTTTAATGTGTTTTTAAAATATGCTTAATGGTGCTGAAAGCTAAGGAAGCTCAAATATAATTCCAAGAGCCTGAACCCACCAGAATCCTAATGCAAACATTATTATAAAAACCCTGCACTGGTTAGAGGTTTCAAGGAAACCTGGGTGTTCGTTAACAAAATCAGAAATGTTATCTACAAGAGAAAAATGCGTGCTGTCATTTGGCATCTTGACTGCTGTTCCATTTTCCTTTATTCTACACCCAGAAAATCTGTTTCCAATGTTTCTGCCACAGAGACTATGGAGCAGCGCAAGCTGAAGGGGGGGATTTCACGATTGTTATTCAGCTCACATCTGCCATGGGCACGTTCCCTTCCCCACACATTTCTCAGGAGAAAAAAAAAATGAATAAAGAGTGGCTCGTGCAGGAGGGGCTGCAGAGAAAGAGCGTTTCCCTGACCTGCCTGGTGTCCAAAAAGCCTCTCTGGCTGCTGGCAGATTTGGAAAGAGGAGGGATTTGCTTCTCCATCTGCTCCCTGAGAGCATCTTTGTGATGGCACCTGCATAGACAGGGTGGAGGCAAGTGGCCCATGTTCCTTGGCTCACTCCTCCAAGCACAACCGCTATTGCAGCTTCCAAGAGAAGGAGCAGAGGTTCCTACGGATATTTTCTTTTCCCACCTCTGCAGGGCTGCATTCATTTTCGTACCAAAACCTTCCGGTCACAAATGGACCTTGGGTTTCCAAATAGTGCCTTTGCTTTAAGAGAAGGGGAGCCAAAACCAAAATAACCTTCCTGGAGAGATGCTGTCAGTGTGGAAATAATCCCAGACTCCTCTCACTGATGGCCACAAAGGAAGCATTTCATTCAACATCAGCATCTCCACATGGAAAAACTGTGCTGTGAGCCCTTGCTATTGATTCAGGACTTTGAACTCCCTTTCCAAAGGGAGTGAGGCCTGAGTTTGGGTCATCCTCTACTTTGTACATGACGCAAAGAGGGAAAGAAAGGATGCTGAGAAGAGAGAAAGAAAAACTTGAGGTAAAATCTGGTCTCCAAGTGTGTTCAAAGACGAGGGCACCAGGATTCTCCCCAAGCAGGGAAATGCTGGACATGCCCTAGACGCAACAGCCTGTTCCCCCATAGAGTAACCACCAAAGGTTCACATGAGGCAACCTTGCTGCAACAGGAGCACTTTGCGGCAGAGCAGGATCCGGGATCGGGATCGCTCCATGCAGCAGTGTGGAGCTTAGTGTATTTGGAGAAAGCAGAAACATCCTGTTTCAGGTGCATCCTGTCCGAGTCTGCCAGCACTCTGCTTCCCCCACGGTTTCCTGCACCCATCTCGTATCGTTGCTCTGTCGGGTGTATCCAGCGCTGCACAAAATCCCAAACTCCGCTCTTTGGAGTTGCATCCAGCTGTTTCATGCCTGCTTTCTCATTTTGCTTATTTTTTAAAAAATCAAAAGATGCAATTATATCAATTTTTTTTTTGACCAGCATTTCAGATAGGAAACGATTTTGTTAGGGAAAAAAACATACTTTTTCTTTGCATAAATGTGCTCAGCAGAGCAAATTCATTCACAAGAATATTCTCAGCTTCTGAATTAGCAGCAAAATAAGAAAGGAAAGAAAACCTGAACTCAGTGAACCATGATCAAGTAATCCAAGGAAATCAGCATGTTTCTCTCCAGACAGTTCAGAATAGCAAATGCTAAGACACCACAATCCCACTAATATACCTCTCCTCTTCATCCCAGTAAATGTCTGTATTTTCAGTTCTCATCATTTTGTTGTATGTTGTCCCTATTTACTGGGGAGGGGTGATTTAGGGCAGGATCAGTTTATAACCTAACATCTAAAGCCTTTTTTTTTAACACATTTCTACCCTTCCTGAAAAGCTTATGCACATGAGCCCTAAACGTTTCACCAAGTGCAAAAAAAAAGAATGTGATACGGAACATTTCTCAGCTCTCATTTTAAGCCAAGCTCATGATTTTTGAAAGCTTGGATTAAGCAATACTGCTATATTTTGTTTTTTATTTCTGCTTTTCTTTTTTGCTATAACTGTGCGTCTCAATGTCTTTTAATAGCAGTCTTCCAGGTTCACAACTTAGCATCCATCTAGCATCATCTGATTATTTTTCCTCCATCCTTGGCTTCTCTTTGGGTGGATTTGGAGACTCAATTCTGCCGGTGGAGAGGGTTGTCCAGCAAAGCGCCCTGTGGCTTTGAGTGGCAGCTGTGTCCTGGTCCAGAGGAGAACTGTGTGAGCAGGAATAGTCCCCATTCAGCTGGAAAAAAAGAAAGGCAAAGCACCATAAATCATATTTAGTCTGCTGAAACCTCTGAGCAATAAAGCAGTTGAAAAGATGACTCTATTGATAAAACACACATGGAGATCTTAATCAAGCCAGCAATGAGGTCATTGCTGCCAATTAAGCTTCGCTCATGCTGCAGTTGGAAGTTATCTCTGTGAAGGCAGCCTCAGGAATGGTGTTAGCGCCCAGATTAATGAATTTCCATTCATTACCGCTCTTTGAAATACTCCCTTCATGTATTATTTGCCCTCATGGTGTCCAAGTGGTGAGAATTGTTCTCATACAAAAAAGTAACAAACACAATTGGCTATAAATATAATGTTTTATCTATTTAATATCAGATACAAAATATCTGGCAGACAGTGCATAATAAAACACATGAATTAATTGGCTCGATGCAGTGAGCGATAAAGTGACAATAAAACTATAACTTCATAGGCTCATAGGACCCTTCAGACCATGAAGTCCTTGGCCAGACTTTGGCCACATATTAAAATTTCCTCCCTAGAGGATAGGGAGGATAGGATAGGGAACTGCTATAGCTATTAATATGTTAATTCTAATAATATGTGAGGCATGAAGAGGTTTGCTCCACGTGAGTACATCATCCCAAGCAGCTCGCACGTGGCTCGGCGGCATCCATCCAAACCCTTCTGCCATTGCAGAAACAACTGCTGGAGCCAAGAGATCTGCAGGACGACTTGGATGCCCAAGCACGAAATTGCACTCTTCAAACCTCGCTGACCTTACAGTAGACATCTACAGACATCTGGGCTTTCTGCATTACGGTTCTCCAGCTGCCTGTGGTTTTCAGAAGTTCCTGGCAGCTCACGGGGCTGGGCTCACGTGGGAGCCGTGCCGGGGCACACGGAGGGGCTTCCTCTGCTTTCTCCGTATGTTGTGCTCCACAAAACATCTCTGCCAAGCGGGCAAGAGGGGGGAAGTTGATAGCTCACAAAACACAGCATCTCTTCACCCCAGCTCTGGGCTTTCCCTTGCCCCAGGGAGGCTGTGGACAAGTCCCAGCAGGTCACAGTTTGGAGCTCGTGTGGCAGCGCTGGGGCTGGGCTTGTTGGTTTGCACATAGCATGCACACACACATCGCACACTGCCCCAGGCACCGAGGCCACGGGGCTGTTCCCTCCGGTTTGAACGTTCTCGCTGTCATTTGGCATTTTGCTTTAGCTCTTGCAAAGGTTGGGATGTTGATATCTCCTGCTCTGCTCCATGAGTGGGAGCAGAATTAGGCTTTCAAAAATAAAAACGCAGTCATGAAATAGAGCAGCAAAGTTGGTAACAGGCAGTTTGTTATATCTAAATTAGGTCTGTTTCCTTAAACTATACAACCTAGGCACAGGCAACTGAAGGGAGACCATGACCCAAAGGGATGAGCATCACAACTCACCTCCACATTGCCTTGATGCTGCTGAGAGATCAGACTCAGTGATCATCTGGAGCACTGATAGCCAGCTGATCCAGGACATTTCCTTGACTCGGAGCAGGGAAAGGGGCAGAAAACGTCTCTAGTTAACTTTCCTGTGGTGTTTGCTCATGTCTTGATTTCACGAGCCCTCGAGGAGCGGGAAGGGGTTCCTGGAAAGGACATGGAAAATGCACGTGGTACCCGGATAGATGGATGCTGTGAGGAGCAGCACGAGGACACGTAGTGTGAGCACTATGCCTCACTTCTCCATTTCAGGATAATGGTCATTATTTATGTACAGATGTTCATCTGGGAGAGGCTTCATGGTGTCCGTCCATCCATGGGCCCTGACCTGCATGATCCAGAGAAAGAGCTAAACTGCTGCCAGTCTCAGTGCCAGCTCCCATGCCGCTATTGAATGTCACTTATACTGGGCTTTTTTCTTAAATCCCAGATGCTGGAATCATACAGATAGACAAAAAGCTCAGCTTTCTTTTCTCCTTTTTCCATCCAGCAGAAAGCATGACCCGACTTCTAAGCTAAGGCTTGGGATTACAAAAACAAATCATAAACACCTTCCTTCCACTGCTGGATCAGGAGCTCGATACTTTTAAGCCAAATTCACAATTTTCTGTTGCCTGATTCATATTTTGTTTCATTTCTATAGTTGGGATTAGTTGCTGTAATACCAAAATAATATCAAACCAGTTCAAAGAATGATTCCAGGGTCATATCCATTAAGCAGATCATATCTCCCTGTAACCTCACATAAACTTATAGCAGAAATGCACACTTTTTTTCATATGTAATGTTAGGAACTCCAGAGGGCAGACAGCCATGTGTGTGATTGGAGAGAAAGAGGATTTTTAATAAAAAAATATTATGGTGACTCACTGAAACCAAACTGTTTTCTAGAATTGAATTACACTGGTCAAAATGCCTGTTAGAAAAGCTGTGTCAGTCCTTGGTGGAAGCTGGCCCCAGCCAGAGCCATTCCCTGCCCAGGCGGTGACATGCCCAATCACACGGAGCAATGAAAAGAAATGCAGAAAGATTAAGTGAAATGCTAATTCCACTTTAATTAAATGCTTTATATCAACATCTATCTCACTTACAAAAGGTAATTTCCTATTTCCAGGTACATTTTAAGGCTTACTTAAGCTTCATTTGTAAGGTGTTTTTATTGACAGACTTAATAGTGGATTTGCATTGCTTTATAATCCATTGTAGTCCTAAACCCAGATCCAAGAGATACTCTTTTGCGGATGCAGAAGTTTACACAGAGCAACAGTGTGAAACCAATGAAACTGCTTGCACCGAGCTGGGCCTGTCTCTAGGGTGCTGCTGCAGAGATTTTGGCCTGCTCCAAATCGCTCTGTTTTCTAAACTGCTAGTGAATTCGAAAATCTGGGGTTTGACCAAGGTTTGCTGCAAGTCAGCAAAATCTTGTGTCATTTGGGCTGTTTTTGCCACCATCACAATAATGCCAGCATAAATTTAAGGGGAAAAAAATAAAAAATTAAATGGGATTGCACTCAGCAGCAACCCTTGAACTCTGTGTTTATGGGACATCTCACGATATGCTTCCCTTCTGCCTACCTGGCATAGTATCTTGATGATTGCTCACAGCCGTCACGGACTGTATTGATAGAAATTGTGCTGCTAGGCAAAAGAGAACAACTGGAAAGTCACTGCCATTTATCTTAAATGTTTGAACCAGGTGCACCTACAAAAAAAAAAACCATAAGGTTGCTATTCATTACTGTATTACTGCAATTGTTTGTTCTGTAATTAGTGATGATAGGTAAGCAAGCTGTGAGCAAAGCAAATAATAAGTGAGTAAATGGAACGGCATTCCATGTGGGAAGAAAAGCAACAAAATGAGACCTGAAAATGACATTGCAAGAGTATGCTAATCTCTCTTTGATTATTATTTCATTAGCACCCAACTTGCAAATCAAGGGCTTTCTCCCTGATCATGGCAAGCAAGCGGGCTTCCAAAATCAGCTCTGGGTTCAGGTGCTCAGCGCCCTGCGTGTCTGTGCCGGGGCGGTCACCCGCATCCATCAGCACATTCGCACTTGATGGATTAAAACCACAGAAAGGTCTTGCCCGAAGTCACATGGTGAATGGAAAACAGAGTGGTTTGCACTGGGTGTCATGCCTGGGGTTAGTGCTGGCATTGCTGAAGCTCCTGAAACAGTTTTGCTGTTTAAAGAGGGGGAAGGGTTTCCTGGGAGCAGTTTATGCCAGAGTCTGGAGGACTGTGGAGCAGAGAGGTTCAGAAGCCCATTTCCATTGCAGATCACATAATGCTTGGAAGCCTGAAACATCGTTTGCGCAGCAAAAAAAAAGAAAATGGGCAAAATCAAAAGAAAATGTCCTATAGTGACTTGGAAGTATTGAGCTGTGCCTGTGTCACTGCATTGTCATAGCCCATGTCGCACCATCACCGTCCTCCTCTTGTTGCACTTGTATTTCCTGTGGTCCTCAATCACATCGCATGTTCTTTGAGGAGAAGGTGCAGGTGAGACGCCAAAATCATCCAGGCACTGAAGGATGCAGGATGCAGAGAGGGATTGGGGGTGATTTCAAGACCATCTATAGGCCGGCTTTTTGCAAACACCAATTTTCTAACAGTTTTATTTCTGTCCTGAGGATATATATACTGGTGCTTAGAGTGCACTTAAGTACAAGACAAGTTTCTAACAGCGTCTTTTTAAAAACTCCATATCTTATCTGCATCTTTAGGTGCTTAGGAGCTTCACACCTAGTCGACACACCCCGAGGGCTAGGGCTGCACCCGGCTACGTCAGCCAAGCGGTGCTGAACAAGGGGAGAGGTTCAGCATATAGAGAAACCTTCACGCGCAACGTCCTCCCTCACCACCTCACCATCTGCTGCCCGTGGAAATGGGAAGAAATCAGGCTTCTGGGGACACTGGAAAGTCAGCAAGAGCTGGAATATCCACCATCTTTTACTTCCCTTTCCCCTCATTTTTGCTCTCAGTGGACAAGGTCCCCAGCAGGCTTGACAGCGATGGCTATTGCCACCACGTGCTTTGCTAGAGCTTGGAAAGGAGTTTCTTCTTGCTAATTACTCACAACAAAAATAATCTGTGCAGAGTCAGCTTTGTTGGTGACAGCTCTGAAGAGCTGTCAGCCCCTCCTAAGTCACCTTACACAAAGCATCATAACCCGATATAATAAACCACTAAAAAAAGAAAAAAATAATCCAAGGCTCTAATTCTCTTGTGGGGGCCTTGTAATTAAATAACTTTAAATGGGCGGCCTAGGAATATCACACAAAGAACTGAAGAAAAAAAAATGATAAGATCACTTATTAGTGCCAAACTTTTGATTTAATTATATATTCCTGGAGCCCTGTTCTCAAGGGAACTGCTTGCACAACCACATGGTGAAACAAAAGAAGGGATTAAAATCTGTGGGAGAGAAGCTGGAGAATTTGCTGTTGATTCACAAAGAAAAATCTTTGCACATCTGACCGAGGAGAACTTGAGATTAAAGATCCAAGAAGGTTAAAGAGAAAGGATTTTTTTTAATGATAGGGAGGTAATGAAATCCTCGTTATCAACCTGAAATGGAGAGTCTGCTGTAGCACCTCCCTCATTAACACTCTTAATATTCACACAGGAGACAGGGTGCACCAGAAGGGCAATTACCCTTGAACCATTGTCTCTCAGTTGCACTTATATTTTCAAGATGGTTCCTTCAGTTTGTCTCAACATTTCATTTTATCATGAGTGCTAAATTCAAGGTAGTTGGCTACTGAAGAGATAGAAGGACACTGAAGGGTTAGAACCAGTCAGCTCATGTGAGGGTGATGTGAGGGTGAAAAAGGCTTTATTCCACCATTTGTGACCAAACCTTTGGCCTGTTGGCAGGACTCAAGGAGTTCCCACCTTGTTTGTTTGGGCATCCTGCACCTCTCCTGGAGCAGAGCCACCTCTGATCAATCTGCCCATCACAAAGCCTTTAATTGAGCAGTTAACTCTGATTAACATCTCACCCTTGCCCACACACTTCAGCTGTTTCAAAACCTTGTTTTGTCCTCCGTGACATTTCTGTGACTCTTTCTTTTCCCTCCCTCCATTAGCATAGCCAGAAGTCCTGTTCTGGGTTTATCTTTGGTCACCTTCCTCATTCAAAGCCCAGGCTACTCCCAGTGGGAGCCAGCAGGCACATTTGGGATGAGTGACATCACAGTCTTATGAAATAGGGAGACGTTGTACACTAAAAACGATAAGGACTTAGCAACTTCCAGGCTTTGGAATTACCCAACTGCAAAGCACAAACCATGTTTTCTCCCAAAGTTTGGTAGATTCTGAAGGAAAAAGAGGCTCATGACAAAGAGGTTTAGCCAGTGTTTGATCATTCTTAAGGACCAGGAACTTAAGAGGACTTAAAGATGGAAGGAGAGCTTGAGAATTTGAGTGCACTTGTTGTCATGCCATGGTGCTGGTGGAGGCATCCGCCGGCATGAGGCCATGGTGATGGGCAGTAGAGCCCATCGTTCCCATCCTATCACTCTTGTCCCTCCACAGTGGTTTGGAGATAACTCGGGGCCCATCCAACACAATCCTGTTCCAAGCCATTGCCTGTGAAACAGAAGGAGCTGGGCCAGCCCCCAGGGTGACATTCCAAACCTGGACTTTCCCAGGTCTTGCAGAAAGACTGCAGGACCAGGAAATGGTTTGGAGGGGGAAAAGAAATCACATGAAATGAGAGAAAACACTGAATTGCTGCTAAAATGCAATCGCCCAGCTACTGTTTATTCAAGAAACATATCAACGCTTTAAAAACATGGAACATTTGCATCTCCAGCGGCTCTTTTTTGCCATGGAGCATCCAAAGGTGGCATGCAAGCCTACAAGCCAGCAGGCACGGAGGATCGAGCACGTGGGCATCCCAGATGGGCTCTGTGGAGCCAGGGAGGTCCCTCATGGGACCAGCCACTGTACATGGGGCTGATCTTCCTCTTCCACCCATGGGCCTCAGTGACAGCCAGGATTTGGGCCAGAAAAGTCATAGCAAGGACCCCAGTGTAGACTGACCCTGGAAATATCCCCCAGCACATCCATTCTGAAAGTAACCCTGGGGGAGGCCATTTGGATATTTAAAGGGGAAAAAAAATCCATGTTATGACAAACAGACAGTTTTCCCCATTTATTAAATGCTCATAATTTGTTTTAATGGTCTCTCTAAACAAGCCGACTTTTTTTTTTCTTTTTTTCTCAGCTCTTTGAGCTTTTAAATGACACAACTGTTATGTTAAGAGGGAAGGAGGGTGATGATTTACATGTGGAGTGGGGCGGGGGCGGCCGGCAGGCTGGGGCACAGCTGCAACCCGTCAGACGGGGCTCTGCTCCACGCGTGCGCGCTCCCGGCTGGCTCCCAAAGCTCTAGGAATGGGCCGTATCCAACATCTTTGGATAATACCGACATCTACCTGCAGCCCTGGGTGAAAAAATCAGATGCTTTGCTGCGTATCCTTTTTTTAAATTGCACTCAGTAGCTGGTGGGTCTGGACGCCCGTGTAAGTGGCATGGCCAGCGGAAACCTTGCGGAAATTGCTTATACAAAAGCAACTTCTACGGATGCTGCAAATGCAACTGGAGCAACTGCAAGCGGCAAACGAGCTGAACCAACCCCACTTGCTTTTCCTTTGTGGATTAAACTCACGGGAGGCTCTGCCAGCTGGAGTGCTTTCCTCCCTCGCAGCGCCCTTGCCTGCTCTCTCCTTAATCTCATTCCCTCATATCTCAGGAGAGGGCTCATCTCTCTGCAGCAGAAGCCACAAGAGGTGATTAAATGAGTTTGGGTGTGCAAGGCCCAGAAATGATTTTTCAGGAAACATCTTTGGAGAGCAAGCACCTGACTCAGGCTTTTCTGAAGCTGTAGAGCCAGTTGGCTTATCTGAGCACCCACAAGTATTTGGGTGGCATCTGCTGTCATTACTACCTTCACATGTACATGTACATAATCTGCAGGAAGCACAGGGCTATTCAGCCGGGGGAAAGACTCCAAAGAATATATGTGAAAGGAGTAATATGTCTTACTCATTTACAGCGCAGAGAATAGAAGTTTCCTCATCTCCCCAGAGTTGCAAAAAAAAAGATGTCAGCTTGAAGTTCTGGAGGGTAATGCAAAGGATGCACAGAACCACTTGGGAGATGATCATCCTGCTCCTTGTTTTTCTTTTTCTCCTTTTGACTCTGATTGTTGTTTTTGAAAACTTTAAAATGTTTGTACAAACTTCCATCTTGGAAGTCCAGCAGAATAAACAAGAATATACATGAGTTGAAGGAAAATCCAACAGACGGGAAGGAGTTTTTCTTTTTCAGCTTATGGGTGTAACCATTGTAGCCATTGAGAATGTACACAAAAATAACTACAAACCACACACACACACAGCTGTCACTAAAAATTTCCACCTAGCCATACCGGAAACTCAGGTACTCATTCAACATAATCTCAAGGAAACATAGCACTGAATCCCCAGAAAACATTCAGGAACTCAATAAACCTGGATTCTTTCAGAATGAGGGATGAGCATTTTCCAAAGCCAAAGGCTATTCTAAAAATCTGCAAAGGATTGGAACAAATTAGTAAGTCATCCCGAAAATCCCATCTGATCTCAACATGGACCTCAAATCAGCCTTGGAGTACAGTGATCAAGGTGCTCCCTCGGAGAAGAGCACCAAAATCCCAATGATAAATCATGCACTATGGTGAAGACCTGTAAACAACTTGGGATGGCTGCAGTATTGAGAGAATGGGACTGGATAGACATCGATAATTGTATTTGACAAAAAAATATCAAGCTTTGACAATAGGTTTTGTTCCAAATCCAGACAAAAGTAGAAAATGAGAAGGAAAAAAAAAAAGTTTCATTGGCCCAAATCACCATTATAAGGGAATGTTTGTGTTTCCTATTCAAACCACACAGGAGCATGAGTGGACCATGAGGTTGGATGGTTAAGTAGAGGTAAGCAGTGGGGTCTGTCAAGTTGTTTAGTTTCTGGGCTTTCAGGGTACTGGTAGAGTAGTCATTCTGGTCCTGAGATCTTTTCAGTGCAAGTTATTGAAAAGATTATATATTTCTTAAAAAAAAAAAAAAGTCTAGCCCAGTGGTGGCTGGAATTTTATGCTGAAGAACAGGTTGCAACCTCATATTTTAGGGCAGTCATTGGATCTTCCTCTGCAAAAGAAACAAGACCTTTTTTGCTAAGGCAGTTTTCAATCTGCAATCTAAATAGATATTGCAACACACACTAAAACTAACAACTAGAGAAGCATTCTGGTTCCAACATGTAATTTAAGAGTGCTAACTGTGCAGAATACTGTATTCCTACTAAATCTACCCATTTTTGACACAAGAAAACACCAACAGACCTCTGCTCACACACCTATCTTACTCTTAATGCAGCATGGTGCCAGCGTTCATGAAAGTGAGATACAAAACCAAGAACAATTATTACCAGCTTTGCCAATATTTGAATGATGTAAACACCATTGCCTCCATCCACACTAAAATATTATGTTCAGCTTTGAACCCGCTGAAGTCACTGGAAATGTTACCCTTGGTTTGAAGAGAGACAGATATTCACCCGTCTTACACAACCTGGTTGCTTCACATCCCGTTTTCCACCCATTTTCCACCCACTTGCAGACACTCAGGATCCAGATGGTCCTGAATGTCACAGCTTAGACCCACTGCTAGAGAAAATTCACATCTTTCCCCGCACCATGTTTAAAATAGACAGCCTGTGATACAAACAGAGCAAGAAATGTAGTTGGTAGTGCTTGGTGTGAGCTATTCCTTGGCTAGATTAAATCTGGTTTATAGTAGTCCTTTCTGGAGAAAGTCTGTGTTTGACCAACTTTCAGTAGCTTGTAAACAAACCAAAGCAAAGATGTGCAATGCTCCTGAGGAGAAAAAGTCTTTTATAATACTACAGGCGCCTATCAGTAGTTAAACTGGAATCAAAGCTAATCCCTGGATTTCGAACCTCACATGGCTATTAGGGCACACATTAAAGTTTAATAGAGCAGGCTGTATGTGTTACAGCTGGAGTGACAGGCCAAGGATTAGCATTGCAAATTATGAGTTGTGATTGCATTCAGTTTTGAATTTCCTGTAAATTATGAGATAGCAAAACAGATAACATCATTGCAATGAGAAAGCCGAAATCTGCGTGGGGACAACAAAAAGGTATTTTAGCCAGCAACGAAAGTAGGGGCATATAGATTACTTGCATCTTAGGAGTGAAATCAAGGGAACTTTGCAATAAAACAGCTTGTTGAGGCATATTCTCAGCATATCCAGGTCTTTGCAGAAACAGGAGATACTATTTCAAGAGAACCAGCATGGGATATGGGATAATATTAGGTCCAGCTCTGCTGCTGTCTCACACAGGCTTTGGGGTATGTCACTTTAGGATTCAGATCCCCAAGGGGTTGAAAGCATTTCGGTGTCCTGGTCACATAAAGTTCCATGGAATGTGAACAAAACTCCCCAGATTTGCCCCAAAACCTGAGGCTTCAACAATACCCCTGCAAGAGCATGAAAAACATTTCCATGTTACCTATATACAATGCATGGCTTATAGTGCGGTAGATGCACACATGATTTCTGGACTTAAAAGGCTTCCCTTATCAAGCGTACAACAGTTTTCTAATAACAAACGGGTAATTGCCCAAACAAACATGGATTAATCAATACGGCCCCCAAGTGCAGGATTGTTTCTTTGCCCTTGCTTGGACAGTGCTCAAGGGGACTCCAGCCCTAATTGTGGCCCTGGGGCACAAGAGCAAGTGCAGTAAAACCAGCCATGCTCATTCGCAGCCATCATCCCATTTGGAGCCCCATATTTCCTTCCAAAATTTTAGGGAAAAAAAAAAAAGAATAAAACACAAGGGGCTAAATTTATTTCCTGCTAAGAAAATGTTGCACAGCTTTTGGCTGGCTCCCACCTCCCCTTTGAGGAGCCTTGCAGAGAAGCTGCCCATACTGATCGCAGACACACACGCAAAAAGCAGAGGTGGATGATTCAGCTCAAAATACCAAATTTATCCTGAGTGCAACTGCACTGTCCTCCTGAGTTCTCATCTCAGACCTGCTCAACAGGCTGCAAATGCTCCAGCCTTTTTGTTGGCTTTCGCTTGGGTTTAACTGGATTTTAAAGCTGGCATTGGACTGATGGTGCCATGGATGGTCTTTGGGAGGATGCACCGCTCTGGTGCTTGTTACTAGTGCTTTCCAACCATGACAACTGGCTAAAGGCAGGTAAAAAGGCAGATGCTTTTAGTAAAAAACAGTTTTCATTGCAATTCCCTCTTCCCAAGCAGGCTGCCATATCAATTTATCTTTCCAAAGTGCTAAAAAAAAAAACACACATTCAAATTCTGCACTTGCAAAAGTCTTTGTTCACAAAAAAAAAGGGGGGGGAAAAAAAGGAAAAAAAAAAAAAAGGAAAGCAGAGTTTAGACTCAGTCTGAACAAAATATTTACAGCATTTCCAGATGCCAGAGCTAAACTACAGGAATCTTAAATTAGCTTTCAAACAAGTGGAGGTCCTGTTGGCTGCTGCCACTAACACCTCCAGCTCCTCTTAGGTCAAGCAGATCTAAAGTCATTCCACACTTGGAAAACACTCTGTTTGCAAAGCTAACTTAGTATTTATTAGGACAACCCCGTGCAAGACAGCCAAATTTAGCATTTTTGGACCAAGTTGTCTGCTCTGTGATCAAAGTTGTTTAGATGTCATTATGACTTTGGAATATTATTATCTTTGGGACAAGAAGATAAATGCCTCACATGCCAAGTTGCTAGATGATTTAATGGTTAAATGCAATTTTTTTTTCATCTCCACCCATTCCACAGGATTTTTGGACTACCTCCAACCTGAGTTCATTCCAAAGTGTTTCCTCGTTTTAGTTCTGTCCTTCTGCAGAAAACTGCACATCCCAAAACCATAACAGAAGATTTGGCAAAAATCACTCTCCTTGTTTAACATGCTCCCAAGGAACTATAGGCGAGTTCTGACTACACACAGTGTGTTTATGCAAACATGTTTTACAGAGGAACTTGAAAACATTGATGTATTTTCCTTTTGTCAGTCTTGTATTTTCCAATGACTTTACGGATACATTTCATGTTTTTAACACCAGGAAATTTTAAAAAAAATATGTAAATTTTTTCAGTGCTTTCCCCAGACAGAAAGGTTTTATTTAGCCTAATTTCTTCTCATCAAAGCCAGTGACAGCAAGAGTTACCCATTACCTGACAAATTAGTCATCTGGAAAGCAGCCTGAGCCCCAGCCTGGCACTTGAACTGCACCAGGATGGAGAGGCTTCTGTCATCCCATCAGCAATCATCAGGTTCGATATGATACCACACAGTAATTTTTTTTAAAAGACAAAAAAAAATCACACTATATAAAGTTATTTTTGCTTTGGAACTTTTATTGGCCCGTAAAATATTTTTACATTTATTACGCTTTTAATGAGAACTCCTAGAATCAAGGCTGGTGTAAATAATGCAAACAACACTAGTAAATGTCCCAATAAACCTCGCACCAGCCCTTTGATGCTAATTTGCAGGCCCCCCGCCTGTCCCCTCCTCCCCATCACCCTCTGTAGCGCAGTCCAAGGCTGAAGGCAACAGGATACCGGAGCAAACGGGAGATGCATCCGCAGGGAAGATCCCAGGAACACATCGGGCTGTGAGACCATATTGCTTTTTTGGGAGGCTGCAGGGTGAGGTTCTGCCAATGGGACCCCTGGGCTCTGCAGATGCTGTCCTTGCTGTCACGGTGGGGCATGAGGACACATGGTATTTGCTGCTTGAATAGGAGCAAGTCAGGGCTCCTTCATTCACCTGCCAGGTGGCCAACGCATGGCATTTTGGAAAATGCATTTCCAATGCGTTTTGGAAAGTGGCATGTCACCTGTTGGGTCATTTAATTAAGATCCTTAGAGAAATCTGAAAATCTTGGGAGCATCCTTACTGTTCCCAGAGGCTCAGCTGCAGCCAACTGCATGTGGCCACCCCTGCATTTTTGGCTTCGGAGTCTTTATTTTTGCCCTGTGTGATCCATCGCAGGTGCTGCTTGTAAGGATGCCCGACATGTCTAGCTACATGTTCCCCCGCTCCAGCCTTCTCATCTTTACTAGCACATTTCCACTGTCCAGTCCAGATTTTCTCCATATTCAGGACCACAATTTTGGTGCTACTGACTCAGCTATATCCACAAGAAGTATTGGAGAGCTGTCCAGGGCAGGCAGGTCCACAGGCCTGAAAAAGCACTTTGTAGGTGATGGGCAGAATCAATATGGAAAAGAGAAAGGCAAGAAAACTACCAGGTGCCTAAAAGGAAATGCCAGTCATTTTTTTTCCACTTAAAAATCATTTCCATTTCTCATATTTAGCACATTTTCTTGATGTTCTGTTCAATAGCAAGATCCTGCGCCACCATCCCTCGCAGGCTTCAAGACATTCCTCCAAATATCTGTAAATTAACTTAAAACCACCATGCTCCAAGAAATATCCCCAGGATGCAGGAGAGAATGGGAGCACAGTTAGGTCAGAGACTGAGCCCAGGAAACCCCATGAACTGCAGAGCTGCGGAACCGGACCCTGAACTCATTGCAAGATCTGCACTGAACCATCAGACCACATGACAGTCCTTCTTCTTTCCTGTGAAGCAACAACTATGTTTCAGGTTAATTCCAGTACCAAAAAAAGTGAAAAAAAAATCTAGGACAACCCTGACGGTTGCATAACAAGAAACCCCAGACAATTCTTCTCTTAAAGGACAGCACCTTTCCAACACTCTAGTGATGACGGTCATCCTTGGTGGCCGTTGCTGCCAACACTTCGCTGGGGACTTGTCTCCTGAGCCGCCCATCATACGCTGCCCCTTTGGAAAAGGCTGTCTACATGCAAATTCCAGTTGCTACAAAAGTCATCATTTCTGTACGCTATCAGTTGCAAATAGTACATTAGATTTTCCTTTGCTATTTAATCCTCTTGATTCCAGGGCCAGATCCCATAAAAATTCCTTCCAATATCTACATCATAGCAACTCACCCCAACCTTAACAAATCACTTTGTGCAGGGCTTACCAGCCCAGCTTGCTGTGGACTATTGCACAAATTCCAGTTTGGGTCAGTATATTTTGCCTTCCTGACTTTTCTATCACATTTCAGTGGAGATTCTCTCCAGTTTCTATCCTGAAATACCGTGTTCCAGTGCAATGTGTGTCCTTTTAATGCAAATCAGTGCATCACACTCTGAGTCAACTGCACGTCACCAGCGAGTGAAGACAAATAGATAGAGATCTTGGGATCAGATTAATTCCATATTTCAGTTTTTCTTTTGGAAGCCTGTTAGGATAAAATGATCTCTTGAACAATAGGGTCTTTGATTCATAACTAACAATCACTCGTGAACTTTGGCAAAATGTTATGTCATAAAGAAAATGGTATGAAAAGCTATGATAATGCATCATGATACATCAAGTTACATGACATATTAACAAAATATTAATTATGTACTAACACAAGCCTGCGGGAACATTTGGAAAACACAAAGAAAGAGAAGTTTCAAAGCTGCAAGACTTGAATAAGGCATTTTGCAACCTCAGTGAGGTAAAGGAAAAGGAGAGAGATCATAGAAATCTGCAAGAAATACCCCAGATGCAAGGTGAACAACATGGGGCATTGGTCTAGCCCACAAATACGCTCACCAGTGATGTCAGTGCACTTCCATGTCCAGAGTTCTCACAAGAAATTGAAAGAGGATCACCCCATACAGACACAACCTGGCCCCACCACCCTAAGCGATGGGGGACAGAAACCTCCTCCTGCCACGTTGAAAATCCTCGCTTTGTTTTTGCGCTGTGCAGAAAACCTATCCACTTCTTCAGTATCGTTTTCCCAATCTTCGATCATCGGGAAAGCAATGTACCCACAAACCAAGGCTTTAGGCATTGCAAAATGCAAAGGGGTTTCAAGTTCCCTGGCCCCAGCCCAGTCAGCATGGGCCAATGGAGAGGAAAATGTCTCTCCTCGTCCAGATGTGTCCAATAAGGAGCAATGCAAAATTCTGCCTTGGTGGGATCCGTCTTTACCCTTAAGCATTGGCAGCATTAACCATCGTGCTTGACTTCTGCGACAGGAATGCCGCTGATCTTGCCACATAAATCAAACCCGGCTGAGAGATCAGAAACTTCAGCAGAACCAGATGGCCACATATGGGGCAGATAATGCAAGTGCTAACCGTGAATGCGGTCCCTCTGGGTCTCCTCCAGCAGCAGAGACAGCGGAAACCATCTCCTCCTGCAGACGTCCCCAGCTCTGCAGTCTGCAACACCCACAAGCCTCTTGCAGCCAAAGGGTTGCGCTTGGTGAGAAATTCAACACCAAAGTGCAAGTTGAAAATTTGCAAAGGATTAAAAGAATAATGATTTGAAGTGATTAAAAGGAAAATAGAGAGATGGGGGTGACATGCAGATTCGGCAGTGCAGTCTTACTGGGGATCCAGCAGTTTCTGTGGCTATGTGGTCTGCAGAGAGTCCAGCTAATTCAGTGGCTGCTCCTGCTTGTGGACTAGCCCGGTGAGCAGACAGCCCTTAGCTGATTGCTGGCAGTGGAACCCATGAATCCTTTCCTTTCACCAGAGCCCAGACTTTTAAGCAGGGGTGCAAAGCACTAGATCATCTAGATAAGCCATCTCCACCTCTTTTGCTCAGCTAGGTTATGGTACAAGTGCCAAGGGATGCACATTTCGCACTCAAGCACTGCAAATATTTGCTCAAACAGCTCACAAGCATCTCTTCCTTGTATACTTCCCGCAGGAAAGATACTCAGGGAAGTATCGGTAGATGGATCCTGCAGCTCACCTTTTCCCACGCAGCTTTCAAGCTGTCACTAACTAATCCTGGTTTTGTGAGACTGGGCAAATGATGACATCTTCCAGGACATTTAGGTTCCTAATTTCTCACGTCTACTGCTGATATCCCGTGACACTTTGGCACTTGGAAAAGTAATAACTAAGAAGCAACAAATAACAGCAAGAGACATACAGGTAACCTCAGCATGCAACCCAGCAGGTAACTTTTAGATGTCAAATTGACTGTATGATATTTTCACTGCCTGGCAAGAGCCTTTGCTTGTGTTGAGTCACTGATATCCCAATGATAGCAGGGAAGATGCAATCAACTCAAGAGACCTGTCTGTGCTCTCTGTGCCCAGGCTGATGGGTATTGTGCCATCCTGAACTCTGTCTCCACACAGCATGGGTGGGGTGGAAGATCACAGTGGGTCACGCACACCAAAAAACACATCTGAGATTGTGACACCAAGACACATAGACCTGTTCCTGCCTTGAAAGCTTCACTGGATATGTCTTCTTTTGCTTCTAGGCCATGAAAAGGAGCAAGTGAGGGCTTGTCCCTGGCATGTGGCAACGCATGGTTCGTGGCAAAGGATGAGTGACAACCTCTCCAAACAGGAATCTCATGGAAACTCCATAGCTTGCCGAGCGACGCTGCAAGAGAGGTGGTGCCACACAGCAGAGCAAGGACCACGTACAGCGAGGCTTTGGTTTCAGTAGATCCAGGTAACAGGAGAAGAATTTCCTAGGGAAGTCCGCATTTTTTTCCTGAAAAATCACACCTGGCATCAGCTTTGCTGTTGACTTTCTTTATAGTCACCCATGGTCTACATTGAGATGCCTCAGTCGTGCCTACACAGATACACAAGTGCATCACTCAGCATGGTCTTGTAGGAGGGTGGCTGTGAGCTTGCCAATGGCTGGGCTCTCAGGCAGGGCTTGCAGAGTCCACACTCCAATGCCACCACTTAAAACTCTGTTTGTGGCTGATTTACTGTGTCCCAAACTGTGCACAGCCCTTCAAAAAATTATGTGCATCGTTGTTAGGGAAAGAGCAAACACTTGCATGGAACATGGGGATGGCATTGATTTACTAGCAGTTAAAATTCCAATTCAGACCGATTTCCATAAAACATGCCAAGGATATTTTTTTAAGAAAAAAAAATGTTTCTTTTTTTTCTTCCTGAAAAAAAGAACTCCTCCACACCATGCGAGCTCTAAGAAACTCACCACTAAAACCAAGAACAAAGAATAACTATGCTTCAAACATATTTACTTCACGTTCCATTGCAGAGCTATTTAACTTGTTATGCACAGGAAATTGCTTTGAACCTTATTCCTTTTGTACCACTTTCTGTAGAGGACCGTTGAAGTTGCATTTACAAAGCAAAGAAAAAAGTGCATTTGGAACAAGGGATCTTCTGTAACTGTTAGGTGATACTAAAAACAAGCTAGAATAAATTGCCCGTGCTCTTTCGCTTACACCACATGTGGGCACAGACGTCACGTCAGAGCCCCAGTCATGCAGCGCTCTCAGCCTGCATGTCCACTCGTCCTGGAAGAGGCTCCTACAATGACGCCTTTTCCATCCTCAGACCACAGCAACAACAAAACAGGGATTTCAACACAAAACACTCTGTGGTCTGGAAGGCTGGTCCCCACTCAAGGAAAAAAATATAGTATTTTTTTTAAAACTCAACCTGAATCTGCCACTCCTGAATGTCTTTGGTCTTGGTGAGTCATCCCCACATGGCAGTGCCAAGTCTGATGTGCAGTAAAGCTTGGGACATGGCCTGCCAAGGTGAAATCCAACAGCAGTCTTACGGAAGATGCTCATGTACCAATCCTGAGGGATTATTTTGTTGCCAGGTGAAGGCCACTTGACCTGCAAGGACCTGGTAAATGCCATTCCTGTCCCCATGATGGGCACAGGTGACACAGGCACTGACACCTACAAGGCTGGAGCACAGTCACCTCTCACTCCTAAACAGAGCTTCCCAGGAGGCTCATCCTTAGTATCACCTCAGCCTGTATCTATGCACTGATGTTTTATTGTCTCTTGGTGAACAATCATTTTTATTCTTGTGCTTGTTTTGGGGCCAGGGCCACATTCAATTTCACACTGTTCCGGCGAGGCACCCTTGGAACAACAGAGAGCCAAGGTTTAACAGCTCTGGGAAATACTCGTTTAGAGGGAAAAGAAGGTTTCTGGAATGGAAATCCTTCTGCATTTCTTACGTTATTATTTGACAAAGACTTCTGATTCATGCTTAGTTCAACTCTGCTGGCGTTCTCCAGAGTCATGTTATCTTGAGGTCATATTCCTTGGAGCACAGTTGCAGTCTTAAAACCCAGAGTCCTGCCCCAGCAGCTTTTCTTCTAAGTTTTCTAATCAATAATTTCCTTGAAAATGCTGCTCTGTAAACATTTGCCATATATCATCAGTAATGCATGTAACAAATGTGCGTGCTCATTTCTCAAAACACTGCCAAAGTCATCCATGGGGGAACTCCAAACAGGCAGATACAGAAATATTTATCTTCCCACTTCCAGGGAGTTTCTTTGGTGCCTTTCCTTCTTACTGCCCCTCTACAAAGTCTCATCCTTTGCATCTCAACTTGAATTTTAAGGAACACTCTTTGCTGCATCATGCTGCATGTCCATATGGCACAAATATACCCCGTAGAAAACAGTAACACATCTTTATTACCGTGACCGTCACTTCAGAAGAACACAGCTAACTTTATTAAGATCCCATTGCAACACTAAGCCAGATAGCTCCTGTGCGGCGGGAAAGGAAGAGAAAATGTGTAGCAACCAAGTCGTTTAATTGAAAATGTATTATCTGATTGAAAAAATATGTTTCTACAATAGCCTTTTGCACACAGGTTGAGTTAATGAAAAGAAGGTTCCTCGAGTACATGTGTGACTCCTTAGGCAACAGTAATCAAGCCAGGGTGCATTTCCTGGGGATTGGTAGCCAGCTGAGAGGAGCTGATGTGCCCCAGGTCATTAAGCCCAGCCAGCCATTTATCGAGGGCACCAATATCATTACTGCTAATATCTCCGAGCAGGAAAAACATTGTCCAGCTCAGAGGGGAAGAGCCCCTGGGACTTTGCCCCTTACGGGCTTCTTTTTGAGCTTACAGGATGTCACGAGGTCCTTTTGGGTTGTCACGCGCCTACGTGGGTGAGGGAGCGACCCCTCTGAGCCACACCGTGCGCTTCTCATGGTGGCAACAAAAGCTGCAGAGCTGGGTGTTACCCCAAAAAAAGCAGTTTGCCAAGCTGAGGAATCCACAAAACTGACGTGCTTTTCTTTCCCTGTGGCCACTGGGAAACTGTGTTTGCTTTCACTGTCCTATGGCCAGAATAACGTGGTTTGTACATCCCTAAGCTTCTTCCCTTAAATAAGTGCTGTAAGAGCCCTCAGAAATGGTGTAGGAGAGGCAGCGATTGCTAATTTAACTATGCTTTTTTAGTAAATACCAGAGTAAACAGACATAAATGTGCAGTGTTTAAATAGCAGCAGCCCTAAGGCATAAGTAAATCATCTTTATCCTCTTTTAACTAAATGGTTTCTGAGGGGTAGTGAGGGCTTTTACACATAAATATGCATCTCAACAAATATTCAGCACAACCCTTTGAATTTATGTGCTGCTTATGCAAAGAGAAAAAGGAGTCGTCTTATTCCCAAGACTTTGGAAGACAAGAGGAAGGGTAAGCAACGAGGCCGTGTAGCACAAAGGCTTCATGCAGAAAATAAATGTTTCCATTAGTCTCAAAACATCTTTCTCTGAAACCACGAGAAAGTTTGAGGGCTGTGTGCCACTAGTCCTCAACTCTGCTCTCTGTGTAGCTAAGGAGCCCATAAGCACATGGAAACACTAAGGTTGGAGGCAGGAGCAGATACGGACCCAGGTGGTGGCGTGGCCCAGAGTGGCTCATTTGGGTAGATGATACCCAGGAAGGATTTTGCCCTTTTTCATCACGAGGACAAGCAAAGCACAACCTGTTCATGTGTTTCTACAATCCAGGAGAGCGAAAATAAAGAAAAGTGTTCCACTAAAACCCTGCAGAGCGAAGGGCTCCCGCGCCATGGAGGGAGATCAGCCGCCGGAGACGCACCTGAGCAGGAAGCCTCCTTGCCTTGTGTGCACCAAGGTTGCCTCTCCCGTCTGTGAACTGTGCCAGATCTCCAAATCGTATCAAAATATGTAGCAGCTGTCTATCTGTGTGAAATCTAACATGATGCACAGCCCAAACATTGCTCCTCAGGCTATTTCTACGCACAAATCTTGCTGCTCCTCTACCTTTTGATTTTAGCAAGGAGAATGGAGAGGACTGAGGTGGGGATCCTCACAGCTCGTTAGTGGCTTTGGTGAGAGCACAGTTAGACCATCGAAATCCTGCAGGACTATAGCATTTCTTAAATATGTAAGGTTATTTACACTCACTCGAAACTTATTCTTCTTTTGCCACGTTTGTATTTAAGAAAATAAAATGATGATTCACAAACAAAATTATAATCACTACTACTTAAGCAATCCTTTTGATCCCGAAATCTCCTCAAGCATTTTCCCCACCCCACTGCTCCCAACCCAGACTCCTTATGCATGAAAAGCAGCAGGCATCTATGGCAATGCAAAGGGGTACTGGCGCCACACCACGTCCTGGCCCCAAAGGGATCGTTTTGGTCACCTCTAATCCGAGGCTCTCAGCACCTCTGCAGATGCTGAGCGAAGCTTTATGCCAGCACTTCAAAGTGGGGCTCTGCTATTAGCCTTTTGCTTGCCTGCGGGAGCTAGCTGCAGAGACAGTGAGGTTTTCAGGGAGGAAGCTCATGGAGACGTCAGGAAGAGAACCTAGGTCCTCCAAAGCTGGGCCTTATTACAGTTCTTTGCAGAAGTTGTTGCCATCCCTGGGTGGTTTCTCAGAGAAAGGCTGACTTCGGGCATGAAGGATGCCCAGGGAGGTCATTTCCCAAAGGTCTCTCTGCAGACAGTGTATGGAGACCTGCACAGGCAGAGCAGCTTGAAGAATGAGCCGAATTAGCTCTCCCAGGACCCCTAACTCTCTGCAGCACAGAAGAAGCCCAAGGCATTTAGTGCTATGAGCTGGACATCAACCATTGCACACATCCCTAGACGGAGAACAGATTTCTCCGTGTCTACCATAACAGGCAACACTTATGGCTAGGACTCATGAAGGAGCATCAAGACAATAGATGCTGAGCACCTGAGGAGCTGCAGAGCAGCGTGGGGCACATGGTGTCAAGAATAAGTGAATGAAGGAAATGTCCGAGCAGAAAGAGTGAAGCAGTCCAAAGCCTCATCAGGCCTAAAACTCTCCACAGATGTCAAGAGAAGATTTAATAACATGGTGCTAACCAAAGGAGAGGCAGAGGGGAGATCTGTCTTGGAGAAGATCTGGTTCTGCAGAGCTTGAATGGTCCTGGATGCTCTTCACCCAAAATCCAAGTGCTGTATCGCACGTACAAATGAAACACTGCGCACCATGCCTATCACTGGAAACACCCCGAGAGGGGCCCTGATAAATCCATCAGCCAAATCCATTTTCTTTCTAAAGCTCAGTAATCACTAGGGTATCTCACCATGCCCACGAGGGTCGAGCTCTTCATTAGCAGCTCGAGGAGCAGGACATTTGCAAACAGGTGTAGCTGCAGACTTTCCTACCAGGCACACATCTGAGGAGGCTCCGAAGTGTAAATCACCCTTTCCAACGCCAGTTTTAAATCACACTCCCTAACAGCCATCTCCTGCCCTTGATCACCGCTCCTAGGATAGCAGTGGAGTTTCACATATGGTTTGAGGGAAGCGCGAGGCCTTCGATGGCTCTG
Source organism: Tinamus guttatus (assembly GCF_059628265.1). Lineage (NCBI taxonomy): Eukaryota > Metazoa > Chordata > Aves > Tinamiformes > Tinamidae > Tinamus > Tinamus guttatus. Next base: position 2,383,414 of record NW_028289244.1, on the reverse strand, counting down.
CATCCACCTGTTTCAGATTGTGTCATAGGTATGTGCTAAAGCATTTCATTAACATTTTCCTTCTTCTAACATTAAACCAAGCCGTGCTAACCCTGCACATGGCTAGAGGTCTGCAGTGGAAATGCAGCACACACGCAGTCCACTGCATTTTGGAGGCAGCAGGGCACAAATTTTGCAGGCAAGTGAAGCTGCTTCCAAATACTTCTGCTGGGAACTAGATGTTTACACTGGTCAGACAAAATGGGAACCCCACAAACATGTGCCCTGGGAAGCTTGGAAGATCCAGCCCTCACTGCATGGGCATCCTTGGGTATTGAATCATTCCTCATGTGAACCATGCACTCTGTTTGAGGTTCTCCCCTGCATTTAACCTTAATTTATCCAAGGCACATCCACGCTATTGCTTCTTCCTCCTTGGAAGAGCTGCAGCCACCCACTCCCCTCTCCTTCCCTTTGCAAGGTGAGCAGATCCTCGGTTTTGCAACTGCTTTAAGAAAACCAATACAGCATCTGGGATTGAAAGAGCCACCCATCACCATGCCTTTATTTAAGTTGTAGGTTTATCCAGCAGCACAGCTCCAAAGCCCGACTGGGAGCAGGGCAGGTTTTAGCATGCACTTTTTTTCATCTCATTCTTTCTGTCTCCTTTCAGCTGGAAGCTCAACTGTCAAGATTAAACCATCCACCTGTGTGGTATACTCAAGCGTGGCTGAACTTGATAGATCTGCACAGTTGGATTCGGCAGCAAAGATCACAGATCCGAGGCGCTCACATTGAGAATAGCCTCCTAATCTTTCCTCCCTCCACTCCGCCCCCCTTAAAAAACCCAAACATGTGTTTTTCCTTACACTGCTTTCTTTTTAAGGCATCTCCTGTCAGCGATGTCATGATGGGAATTCTCGGCGGGAGCTTTTACAAAACTGTATTTCTATCATTGCCTTCCAGCTTGCACGTAGGGTATAACAGCGATTTGAGGACAGAAATATGTAAAAAAAATATTTGCAGGAAAAAAAAGAAAAAAAGAGAGAAGAGATTGGAGACATAAGCAGGGTGTTCCTGGCCTGACAAATACGACACGGCTTGGACAGGGCGAGCTCTCACGCAGAGAAAGGAAGGAAACCCAAGCCTGGTGCAGAATTAAGTGGGCCTAAGAACAGCCTTGTCCTGAGGCTAAACCTTGAACGTCACCGACATCCACTAGCTATGCCCCAAGCAAAGTCACCAAGGCAAGTGGGGCTGCTGGCTTCACACTGCATGGAAGTTTGTGTGTTTAAATATTTTAGCGCGGGACTTGCACCTGCAAACCACTGTCCTCCATCCCTCAAGGGTCTTCAACCCTCCCTGAGGGAAACCTTCACATTCAGCCACCTCAGGTCAGGACTTGGAGTAACTCCTGTCTCAGCCGTTTCCTTCACAAGCTTGGGGGCTTTTTTCCCTTATTGTTTCCTAGTGTTGCTACCATACCACCTGCTATTTTATTTTAGCTGTAAAATCCGGTGCATTCAAGTCCACCTTCAAACTTATGTTACAGTCTTCCATGGCATCCAGTTATGTATCCGATCTTTCCATTCCTTGAACCAGACTGTTGTCCCTTTATCTTTTATTCTTACCTCATCTGTTGAACAAATGTCACAGCCACAGTTATTAGAAATATTTGAACCTGACAGCTGCAAATACTCAAAGGCAACTATACGTGTGCAGGACTATAATTAGGTGGAGCATTTAATTTTGTTTTTAAATCACTGGTGTCTGGTACTGGCATCTCTGCAGACATGAACAATCAATAAAGACAGTGTGACTTAGCAAACTTTACGGTCATTTATTTTCCATGTATGCAAGGATAACTAATACATCCTGCATTCAGTGACATATATTGTGTTGCAGGAGAAGGGATTTTGCATGGCTAAAGCTCAGACCATGATACCACCACCCATGCTTCCTTTAGCACCGATACCACCCAGACTTCAGCAAAATTAGAAACTGCCCCTTATCTGCCCCAACATCAGAAACAAGGCCCACAGACTTGGGCTGAAAAAAATAGCATCTGATAATTGCTCAGTGTTTTCTTCAGGATGCTTTAAAAACATCAGCCACATTCTCTGAGGTTCCTTGAAGGCGATTTCTCTTGTCACTTTATGGATGTAGGGCCAATATACATAGGACATCCAATTTGCTCTGAGACTTCAGTGAAGAGACTTGTAGAGTTACAAGTCCCTGGCTCATTACTCAAACCACCTATTTTTTCCTTGGTATTTATATTGAATAATAATTTCTAGTTTGTTTCACCTCACACAGTTTCATTCCTTCCCATCTGATGAGACCCTAAGACCCATCGCCTGTGACATTGAGGATGCCTGGTCTGAAAAAAATGAATCCAAAACTCTCAACACGTGATAAATTTGGGTAAACATTTGTTTGCCTTCCTTCCTCTTTTTTGGAGGTTTCTGGTAATTCAGCTTCCTTCCTGGTACAAGAACAGAAATTATCCTCTCAGAGCTACGAGCTCTTGTTGGCACAAGAGCCTTGCAAGGTCCCACCATGAAAATCACTGAAGTACCAAACAAATAGGGGAAAAAGCCTGTGTGACAGCTGACCTGAGCACTCACATCTGATGGACAGAAAAGATAGGACAAGCTCTGGGTCTTCCCAATTTCACTGCTAATTAAATTTGCACAGCAGAGGCCATTCTTTTTGCCATGTTTTAATCTTAAATGCTACTAGCCACCTCACCCCTGGATTTCGGCACTGGCCGGAGCAGACAGGGAGAGCAGGGATGCTCCAAGCAGGACTTCGTCCCACAGCCTGTCCTCACCACCTATCTCAAACACAACAGGAGATCCCAGGTTGATTCCAATTCACTTGATTCCTCTTTTTTCTTTTCAATTGCTTTTCAGTGAACTCTGTCGGAGCTAGAGCTTTCCAAGTAAATATTTGGTCATTTCTGCTTCTACCCTCCTGAATCCTGTAGCCATCTACGTTGCACAAAGTCACTCCGGGTCTCTAATTGTGAGATCAATTAGTTTATTTGAAGAAGTACACTTGGAGTAGTAAAAGAAAAAAGATGAAGAAGCAGCAGCCTATAAAATCATTATATCCTAGTAGCTTTATTGATATGGATTAGACGAAATAGCTGGAAGACAGAGAAAGAATCATATTTAGCTCAGGTAATAAAATTATATGAGCTGCCATTTTCATAATGTTAAACAAGACCTGAGGGAAGCTTAACTTGAAAGATTACACAGGTGGATTCTTTTTCTTTGGAGAACATGAAAGATTATTGTAAATGTCTTTCTCTTCAGCCCTCCTCTTCAAAAGCAGTCACAAAAAATTAGGCATATGCTGATTTTTCACGCTGCAGCCTGTCTCGCAGCAGCTTTCCCGGTGCACCGGGGGGTTATCCCGGCAGAGCTGCTCGGGGGGACATGGCACAAGGGGCTGGCTAAGGCAGGTATCCCCATGCCACACACAACCGTCCCCAGCATGCACCCTGGGGACCACTCTGTTAAAATGGCCCAATCCTTCATTTTGGTGTCTTCCTCCTTAGTTTAACAGCAGTCAGGCTGTACTCCACACTTGGAAAGGGAGCAAGTCTCGCCCGTCCTTCCTCTGAAAGATGAAGTTTGTAATTAAAAAAATAAGGTGAGGAGAACAGCAACTTTTTGGGGTTGCAAGCAGCACACGTTCCCAAGCAATCAGGATGCTGGGCTTGGGAATTTGTCTTGCTTTTTACCTTGATGTCCGCTAGCTTAAAGCAAGAGGATCCAAAGACTATGATGAGAGCAATAACCATTCCGGGACGTTTATAAATGACCCTCTTAACTGTTTATGAGACATTATCTGAGGTAAAGCAGAGTAGGAGAAATAAACTTGAAGTAGGAAGAGCTGGCTTGCCTCCCAGATGGAGCATGATAAAGCACCAGTGTCAGTGTTTCTTCTCAGTTTTATGGCAGCCTTTAACTGCTTGGTGTTTAGGATTTTTTATCAGAAAACGGAAAGAAGAAGGAATGGATCCAAAGCAAAGTGGTTTTCACAAACAATATTCTCCAAATGACTTTATGTGAGCAGATAGTGTGTTATCTGGCTATCAAGATAACACCATTTATTTTTTTACTTGCCACGACAGCCTGCTGCTCAGATTCCCAGTCCTGGTATGTCCAAGGAATTCCTGAGCACAGCAATAAATTTTCAAAGGGATCTGGATGACCCCACTGTTTCTCTCCTATTAGAAAATATCTTGAACAAAGTTAATCTCTGCTCAGATTTAGCTCATTGAATAGATTTCTATTGTCTCCCTTGAGTAGCGTGTTTGTTTTCCCTTCCCATATTTAGCAATGAATATCATCATCGCTCTCTGAATTTTGTTCATCTGCCTCAAAACATTAATGAATGGCCCTTGGTGGAACCGTGGGAATGGGAGGAAGTTGTTATACAGAATGCTCTGCTGGACGATGGAAGTACATAAAAACTACCTTTTTTTCTTACTTTTCATTAGCACAAAACCTAAACTATCTCAAATCAGAAATTTTCATTGCCCTTTGGAATAACTTTCAATTCTACTTTAGGGGAAAAAAAAAAAAAAAAAGGTAAAACACAGTTGCTCCAATTCATTCAACTTTTAAAATGTAAGAAACCAACGGAAGATTAAATATGCTGGAAGCAGGCCTGCAGGAAAGGTAAAGTGAAATGGAGGCCCTAAACAAAGATTGCTATTTTCAACTACCTGCTTTAGGCACCAAGTAATCAAGGAGGTGCCTAAAATGTGCAGCAAGGCTACAGATAACAAGGTACAATGAGCTGTAATATTCAGCTTGAAAAACAGGGACTAGTTTGATGTTAAAATACAGGAGAGCATTTTAAAGAATATTTTTATCTCAAGAAAACCAAATTACAGATTTAAGCAATGGGATTTGTAAAGCTGAAGATTGGAGCTTGACTGATTTCTACAGCTTTATGCTTCTCTCTCATGTCTTGATTGTGAATTTGCAAATCTATCAGTTTTATCCAATGCCATTCCCCACAAAAGAGACAACCAGGCAGGTCTAGTAAAAAAAAAGAAAAGAAGGAATAGTGCTTATTGAGCAAGAGCTTCTTTCTTCAAAACGACTTGTAAGGGAGTTTTGCTAGTTGTATTGGACATATTTATGTTGGATGAAAACCTTCATTTTATTTTTCAAAATATTATGAAGACTTTATTGAAATGGTTGTCAGCGCTGGAGACAGAACAGAGCTTAGTAAATAGAAAACGTCTATATCCATTTAAATAATATTTTTCTCATGCTTCTGCAAGCATGCAAGCTTCTGGAAATGCGTCAGACAAAACTCATGAAAGAAATCTGGCAGGCAGGGAAAAAATATATCTTTTAAGTACTTCAGAAAACAAACAGTTCTGATGGTCTTCTGCACAAGACAGGCGGTTTTATTTTTCCCCAGTGCTCATGGCAGCTCCCACCATGTGCCAGAAGACCTGGATGGGACCAGGGACGTGTGGAGCAGAGCAGCTGTTGGGGGCAGGAGGTTCTCCCAATCTCTTCTCTCTGTATCTGTGATACTTCCATGAGGACAGAGCCAAGGAGCCAAGGAAGCTCCATGTTTCATCTTCCATGGAGCCAATTTTCATTTGAATCCAGCGCTGTGAACTTCTGCCAAGACCTGTATAAATTTATCATTGGTTCTCTTGCAACAGGGCTTCCTCTCATCTCTCATGGATGGATCCAGCTGGAGCTACTATCCCCAGGCAAAAGCAGGAGTGGAAATCTTGGAGGATTTACCTGAAAATTGCAGACTTTGGGGGGCTTTTGTACCAAATCCATGAGGTTCGGGAAGAAAAGGCACAGCCATTCCCATGCTACTAATGCTCTTTGTCATGGCCTGAGCTGGCTACAAGTTCCCAGTCTCTGGGAGCAGACACCCCTGATATTCCCCAGGCTCCGATGGCAACGCAGCCCACCAGCTCGGGAAATGCGTGCCACGGACGGGCAGGCGGAGCCACTGCTCCAGCCAGGCCCCAGGTACTGGAAATTCTGGATAAATACATAAAATCCCCTAATTCCAAGAGTATAAAATTTCCAGGCAGGAAAAAAAAATAATAATAAAAGAGGCTGTGTCCAGGGAAACTGTGCAGTAGCCTGAACATCAAGCCTCCGGTTCCAGGGATTTCTGAAATCTCAGATTCAAAATTTCCACTCGTGACGTTTAAAAAAACTTCCCAAACCTGTGGGAATGCGAGTGGAGAGCCGAGCGATGTCACACTCTCAGCATGCAGAAAGTCACAGCCAGGTCCTGAAGGATGGGGTGGCTTTGGGTACCTGGGAGACGAGTGTGATGCCATCCCTGCAGCTATGGGATGTCCCTGCAGAGCTGGGATGCGGCGGCACTCCGCGTCTCTGCCCTCTCTCTGCACCGGGAGACCTCAGATGTCCCCAGTGTGTAATACCTTGCTGGAAAACCACACATTTTAGCTCACCTGAGCTTCTCTCCCACTGAACGAGAGCTGCTCTGATTCACCTCAATACTACAGTACCACTCTCAGTTACACTTCCAACAGAAGGAATTAGAAATGCCCATTTCTTGCACAGTTTTAGTTCTTGACAAAGGGAATAGGTTATTAATCTGAAATCAGCACCCCAAAAAGAGATTAACCAAATTCTTTAAGAATTCCAACTGCAATCCTGCTTTCATTATTCATTAGCAGAGCAAAACATCATCCAAGTGCAAAACCTGCTTACATTAAGCACCATCCTTTGTAGATTCCCTAAGATCTACATGACTTTTGAACACATCCCAAAGGCTGGAAACATTTTAAGCATCTTGGTGCATCTCCACTTAAAAAACAAATAAATAAAAAATAAAAAAATAGATGCTTTGAGATCTCTGAGTTTGCTCCACGTGAGCCAAGAACTCTACAAAACACAGCATCATGCCCGAATGTTGCTTGAGGACTGAAAGGATGATGGCCATGTTAACATGTCAGAGAGCATGGAGCCATGACTCACTATCCAGTTTTGCTGCCTTTGCCTTGGAAGTGGCTCAGGCAAAGCCTACTTGCAGGTAAGTGCTCCACAATCCTTCACAGAAACCAGACATCTTTCCAGATACAACAAAGTTAACCCCCATAAGAGGGCAAAGGATCTGAAACGATGCACAGATCTTGACCAACGTCATCTAGGACAATCATAGATATGGATTTTTGGACATGAAAGTCTTATTACCCATTTGCTGCTTAAGAGCAAATGTGGAAGGAGGGTCCTTGATGTGCTGCACTGCTCGTAGGCTGATGTAGAGAAAAGTACTTGTAAAATAAATAAATAAATAAAAGATCTCTTAATAGCGGAATATGTGAGCTGTCTGAAATAGATTTATTTATACATTTTGGCAAAGATCACATTTTAATTGGGGTTATTATTCACATGAGCCAGGAACAATATAATATTGTAGAGTAATATAGAGAATCTGACACCAAAACATGTCACAGCAGACATTACATTTGCATTTGCCAGACATGGAATCCCATAAATTGTTATGTCTGATAATGGTCTGCAGTTGAATGGACAAGATTTAAACAATTTGCAGGGGATTATGAATTTCGACATACAACATCCAGCCATGGTTATTCAGAGTCGAGGACTAAGGAGACAGATCTCATGGCAGTTGCTCATGATTCCTATAAAGTTCAAGTCTCAAAAGGAGAGACTCTCAGGGCCAACTGATTGCAACTGATTTCTCTGGGAAGGGGAAGGTGAACGGGGAAGAGAGGATTCAGCAGAGCCACTGAAGGACCAAACAGCAACAACGGCAACAGAGACAGGGATGCTCCTGGGGACAAGTCAGGGACTCAAGTTTCCATCTTACGAAATCCAGTTGTACTGAAGCTCTGCTCCTAATGGTCTTAATTAGGCATTGCAGAACACTGCTAGGGACATGTGCAAAGAGCCCAATAAAATCCAAATGCTTCAAGGCTTGGAATTGTGCAGTCCCAAAGCATTTCAGGAAAAATACCTCTCATGGAATGAAATGGGAGACCAGAAGGAAAAGCAGGTGGGCTTTTGTGCAAGTCCCTGCACACACAGAGAGCAATGGTGATGGGACGGGTCTGTGCATGGCAGTGTCCTTGGAAATGAGATGTTTTACTACCTTGGGTAATCTTTATCTTGGTCCATTGCCTTGGAGCAGTACAGTAGAGCAGTGAAAGCACATAGCCCTGAAGATCTTGAATGTCAGCCTGAACACCAGGGTTACACTCAGTTCTTTCCAAAACCTCCATGGGATCATTATCCTTTCCCCCTTCTTTCTATGCAGAGTGCTGGAAACCACTTAAAAGCGCGTGTGCTGAATGTGTGTGATCTGACCAAAGCTTTCCAAATGAACTGCGCGTTGGCAAAGCAGTCCGGGTTGGGAGCAGTGGGAATTGCTGTGCTCCATTTAGTAAGAGCACGAGAGCAGCGCATCTGTAGTATAAACAGCCCTGCATCTCTCTGCCAGGAATCTCTGCAGAATAAGACAGAGAAAGAAGGAGAGCTCGGAAGGAAGGATGCAACGCACACGTCATGCTCTGCCAGGACTTGTCTATCCAGGGATGTTCAGGAGGGTGCGAAGTCATCAAAGCTTTGGATGGGTCCAAAATCCTTATGTGAATGTGCTCAGTATCGAACACACTGTGACTTTTCCATAAAGACTTCTCAGTTGCAGATGATCCACCTTAGCTTTCCAAAGAGCATCTGTGAAAAAAAGAGGTAAGAAAACCAGCCAGGACTGCAGCCACCCTCTGCAGCAGCGTAGCAGCTGGGAACATTGAAGTTCTGCCTCTTCATGCCAGCTGAAGAGTCTGGATCCATTTGCTTGTTGCTATCCTTTGTAAAGAAAAAAATACAAATCCTGCCCACCTGAAAGCTCTTCGTCCTGAAAGCTTTTCAAAATGTTCTGCCTCAATGTATAACTTTGAGCAAATAAAAAATTCAACTGGTAAAAAAAACAAAGCACCAAAGACATCTCAAGTTGGTAGGTTTCAAACAAGCCCTGCACTTCCAAGTGACTCAAAAAGTCATACTGACCAAGCTTTATAATTTTCATAAGCCTTCAGATTTAAGCAAAGGCAAATTTTGGCTTTCCATTCCCCAGAGCTGTTCCAAAATACTGGCTGTTAATGCTGACTAGCTTCAAATCTATAAGGAAGGAGACCTACTGGTTTTGCTCTGAATGACAGCAAGAGAGAAACAAGTGCTAAAAAAAAAATTGGACTGTTTTTTTCTAGCAACAATAAAAATCATCTTGCTTATGTTCTACTATTTAAATTATACCACAAACATATGTGAACCCTCTGATGCTAGAGTTGATGCTGTTCATTGGGCCAGCTCTGGTTTGGACCACAGTTAGGGTTTTAAATAAGGCAATTGGAAATGGAAGAATATTCTGATTGTTTTTTTTAAGTGTTTCCTTATTATTGTGCCACTAGCACTAAGATCCAAATGTTCAAAAAGTATGAAATTTATTTTTAGATGTGCCACGTTTGTCTAAAATTTTAAATAATTTAAAATTTTAAATTTTAAATGTCTACTGTAGGTCTTCCATGTAGTCATAGGGATAGTAGCACTTTTTTTTTCCAAATACTGATAGTGATTTTCACCAGGATTTTGAGTTTTTCTGGAAAATGGCTTAAATTTTCGTGAAATACTAATGGCGCTAATGAATGTGAGTACACTAAACAAGGCAAATACAGGACATAATCTTGGAGAAAAAAAAAAAAAAAGTAACTCTTATTTTAAGCTGTTTGAACAGTTAGGGCACAGCCAGCCAGGCCAAGGCTGCGCCTCCTTTGACTGATGTCCACCACAGCTGTGTTGGACTTCGGGGATGTGACTCAGCTCAAGACCAACTACAATTAATCAGAATCTCCTTCCATGTAATCCAAGGGGGAAAAATGCTAGTGGGAAACGTGGATGTTGGAAGGAGATTGGTTGGGGCAGAGGTTCCCTCCACCCATTGGTGGTCACCTGGGCTGTTCCCACCACTTGCAGGAGTGATGTCCAGACCATGAATCTGGGGAGTGGGCATTTCATATTCCCGTCTCACAGTAAGTGAGGTGAAGTTTGGAAATTACAGCACCTGGGAGCTCCCTAAATTCAAGTTCTGACCATGGAGCAAGGCACCTGGGAGCTGCCACTACCTCTTTCCTTGCTCGAAGTTCTCCACTTTCAGCGTGCATTCAGCCTGCGACACAAAACCCATTTCCAAATTGGCTTCTATATCTTATTTCCTTATTAGTGCCCTAAGAACAAGGCATTCCTTATGGTAAGCTTTTTCTTTTTCTTTTTCTTCAACATTATTAATTGTCCTCAGTGACAGCTCTAAACGGTTGGTTGTTTTTTCCCCTCTGATAAGACAAACACGTTTAAATCAAACAAGCCTTGACAAATACTGAAGCTACACACCACACCAAAATAATGAGGGAGCCTTTCAATATAATAACACAATATGTATGGGCAAGTTATTACATTGGAACAGTATGAGCTTGTCAGATCACGGTGAAATTGTATTTATTGAAAGAATAAGTAAGAGGAAGAATAGCTGAATGTATTCTACTGTACAAACACGCAGCTGAGGAAATTTTTGGAAAAAAAAAATAGTACACACGCAACACCGAGCTGCTTTCTACACAAAACTCCCTGACATCAATAAAATTCCCCCAATAAATTAAATCCTGTCATGCAAAAGAGGAAAACTCAAATTAAGCCCCAAATACAACTTAGCCAGGTCCAGATGCATGAAGCGAAGAGAGGAGGAACTGTGCAGGGAAGAATTACAAGATCCTGACACCTTTGATGAACATGCTCAGTAGCGAATCCTGCAGCAAGTCATGCACCAGCCCCTCTCTAACCATGCAGAAATGTGTGTCTTACTAACACTTATATCGGTGGTGAATCAATGGCTGTTAATGTATCTTCTTGCAAACTGCAAACCCAGAACAGGCAAACAAATCAGTCATAGAACAAATTTTATTAAAATATGCAGGGTAACAGCAAACTTAGAAGTGTACCAAGTTACATTTCCCAAATCTATGAGCTGCTCGTGTGACTGCAGGGAGTAGTATTATCTCTTTGACTTGTGTGCTTTCTTGCTAAAATCAGGAAAAGAAAGTATGGAAATAGCCCTGCATGCCAGGCATGTGTTTGAGCGCGCGTGTGTGTCTGTAACGCGGGCGGACGATTTTACAAGGCACACAGTAGCGTGACTCATATTGTCAATACAACTCCCAAACTTCTCATTTCTAAGGAGGTGCCAGTTTCGTGCTATTCAGAGCATATTTTGCCGGGTAAAGCACTCCCGGGACTGCAGCTGACCCACCGGCAACACTGGCCTGTCTGTGTGGAGCTGCAGGAGCTGCCAAGCACCGGGTGCGTCGCAGGACAGGGGCTGCTTCATGCCTGGCCTGGTGCTTCCTCCTCTTCCTCCTCCTCCACCCGCACCACTGCAAAACTGCCCACATGGAGCTCGGCTTTCCTTGAGATATTCCTGGAAGGAAGGCTCCTTCCCAGCACACTGGCTGGAGATAACAGCAGCATGAGCCCTCCGCAGTGAAGGTCGTGGGTGTTCATGAGACCCCAGAGGTTCCCACCGCCCTGGTTTAACCAAAGGGCTGAATCTCCCAGGTTCCTGCCCCAGGCAGCAACATGAGCAGCCCTTATCAGAGTGATGCTGGGCCCGAGCTGAGAACGGCCACTGCAAACCGGGGCTAGGAGCTGGGTGGATAAACTGAGCTCCTTGACGGCCCTGCCCAAGCCGAGCTCTCCGATGGCTTCACGCAAAGTTTGACAGTCTTCTCTCCGGAGGCGCTTGCTGGAGAGCAGCCAGCGAGTCATTTGTAGGCAGCGCTCAGCACCCACAAGGTCTGACCTTGCCTCGGGGCTCCTCGCCTGCCCCAGCATGCTCCTCCCACGCAGCCGAGGAGGGTTTGGATCCTCGTCCTGCTCTGAAGGCACCGCAGGAGGGGATAGCTGCAACCTAACAGAGGAATAATTAAGTGAGGCACAGAGAGGGGAAAATGCGAAGATGACTGTGCTGAGCATCAGCAGCTCAGGGAGGGCGACGGGTCGGGTGCTATGAGCAGCATCCCCGAGCTAATCGGTAGTGTCAGAAGTGTAGTTTCAGAAAACAGCACGATTTTGTAAATCTGAATTGTGGAGAATTAGCAGGTTCTGGAAGGAGGCGCTTCAAGTCGTGCGGCTGCAGCGGAAACATCAGATGGGCACAGGGGAGGAAGGACCTGCTGCCCTGCAACATCTTCTTGTGGTACCCGCCAGGCCCACGCAGAGCATCTGGTGGCTCCTGCTCATCGTGGATGGTCTATCTGCTTTTAACTTCCCTTCCTGGGGAAAATGAGGTGGGGAAAGACCCCAGGAAAGTCAGAGCAAGGTAGGGTCTTTCCAGGAGCTCTGGATGTCTTGCTGCACTGAGAGGAAGGGAAAGCGTCACTGAGCATCCCGAAACATCACTGAAGAACCGATGTCAGAGGGACCTGTGGAGATCAGCTAGTCCATCCACTCCTGCTCAGTCAGGGCTGCCTAAAGTGCCTTGCCCAGTACCCTGCCCAGACACATTCTGAATTTCTCCAAGGATGGAGACTCCGCACTCTTTTTTCAGTGAGATGAAGATGGGAGTCAAGAAATGGTCTGGAAGAAGAAAAGCAGAGCAGGCTGAAAGCACTTGAGTATAAGTGGGATGAACTGCAGCTCCTGAGGCCATGAGTTTTGCACACAAGTGAGTTCCCTTCCCCCAGGCGCATCCATTGCCATCAGGGTCAGCTCCATCCGAAGGAGCTGAGGAGCAAAAGGATGACAAATTGCAAAAGGAGATGGAAAAATGGCCAGTGCCCAGAAAGGCTGCCTGGAGCATCCCTCGCCTGCCCGGCGCTGGCAGGAGCCATGCCGGGAATGTTCACCTCACAGCAGGAAAATGTGGAATACACTCCGGGAAAGGGTTTAGAAGAAAGCAGAGAGCTGCGATAAGGCATCTGGGCTGGAGGGTGAGGGCAGAGCTCTGCGGGAAGATTAAAAGAGCTGCATGCGTAGAGCAGTGCTGGGAGACGGCGAAGGGGCTGCGATAACAGCCTGCAAATATTTGGGTGCTGTAAACATCAAGGAGGAAGAAGACTTATTTATGGTTATACATGGGGCATAGCTAAGAGTAATGGGACGAGATTAGGAAAGGAAGGTTTTAGGCTGAATATCAGGAAATATTTCCCAACAATGTCATACGTTGGGCTGCAGAATAATCCTTCCAAGGGAGGCATGGGAGCACATCAGTGCAGACAGTTAGAGCTACCCATGACTAAACCCTGGGCTATGTGCTGCCAGGCCAAATGGATAATGTAATTTCTATCTCTGGCCTCCAAGGTTATTTCCTTCCTGTCTGTACAGGAGGAATATCTTATCGAGTAATAATAATCAGTACATGCCTCTGTCATGATGCTCCTCTCATCAGAGGCAGAAGAGACTCGCTGTCCTGCAAGAAGCCAGACAATCTGGCACATACCCAGGCTTGCAGAGTTACCTCTCTTGTCTCTATAGCACAGCCACTTCTTCCAGATTTCAACCAAAATGAATACCATTTGCGCTGCATAAATTAACTAATTAATTAATAAGGTAGATGGAGCTGGATAATTTTCACTTTTTAAATTTGCAGTTAGATAACACGCAAAGGAGAAATATAGAAGAAAATGGTCCATGGGGAAGGGGATGGAGCAAGAAGAAACCACATCATGCATTTCCTGCATACAGGAGCCTTGGACTTCCACCACGGAACTGAATGTCTCCTGTTTTTTTACAGAGGACAAGAGGAGAGGTCCTCGTGGAGTCCCCATGTAAAAAGGCAGCTCAGGAGAAGCATCATTATGAGTCTTTTGGAGGCAACCTTGTCGCCCTTTTGGGCTCCTCATTGCAAAACCAGCCAGACAGGGACACTTTAGCCCTGGACAAGACTACAAGACACAGGGCAGAGTAGCCTGAGTCTGGGATGTGCTGGGAGGAGGGAAAATAGGGCCTCTCTGATAAATAAACATTCTCTAACACTGAATCCCATGGGTAATAATCCATAAAATCCTCAGGGTTTGGCCTGAGCAGTCACCCAGTTTATGTGCAGTGAGTTACTTCCTCCACAAAAATCTTCCATGCATCCCTATTTCCCATATACTGTTTCACCTCATGCTATGCCTTGCAATATTAGCTTGTAGTGCATTTTAGAGTTATTGTATGTCACGTGGGTTTATGCTTAAAAAATCAAACCACAGCTCCAACCAGACACATCGGGGCCATAGGAAGAATGGTTAAAGATGCCGAAGTAAACCTGGGGAATATATTTACCACCTGTACCCTTCAACTACCAATGACCCCACATGCATGAGCCATGACTGTAGACGCAGGAGCAGAAATCACAAGAGGTGCCTCTCCTGTCCATGGACAGCACTGAGGAGCCAGCAGGTCCCCAGGCGGTGACTTATGGGGCATTGAGGAAACATTTCCAACACGTCACACTGCTTTGAGAAAGATGCAAGGATGTGAAACCCAAGGTAGCAGCCACATGGAATGGTGCAGCCCAGCACATGGGATGGAGCATCACCCGCTCACAGCCGTGAGTCACCACCAAGGGCAGGATACCAGACCCAAGGAAACAGAGGTCTTATCCGGCATGGAGGAGCCCAAGTTCTCATGTTTACTTAAGCACGAAGCAGAATAAACTCTGGTCCTTAAAACTAAACATTTGAATGCACCCACTAATCCCAAAACATGCAGAAAGCAATTATACAAACACACCTTAAATGTTTTTGGCAATTTTTGCAGCTCGCCCAGAAATAAGTGTCATCTTTCAGAACAGGAACAACGAGCTTCTCCAAGGTGGCGGGGAAGTGTCCTGCTCTTCTCTTGTGCAGGCACCGAAAGGTGAAACCAGGAAAGTCCCAACCAGGTGTTTGGCCCCACTCAAAGCAGACATCAAGCACTGCAAAGGATACAGAGATGGAAACATCTCTGCATCTGGGAGATGCAGGTGGATGATCCTAGCAGGCCAGGGAGGACAGAGAACTCACACGTCTCCCATTCTCGTGGGCAACACTCGGTTTTACAGCCAGAAGGCTGAGCCTGGAGCTTCCCCCATAGCTGTGGGTTGATCCCTTTTTTAAAAGTGGCTCCACTCCAGCCACACCACTGAAGCACTGTTTAAATAGTTTCTGGAGGATTTTTTTTTTCATTTTATGTATTTCTTTTCCCGAAAACATGAGTAGTTGCTATATTTAATGTTTTGTAGAGTAAAACCACAAGGTTTCTCTCAGTTCTCATCTATAATTGTGGTAGACACTAAAAAATCCCTTGAGAGCCTTAGCACACAGAGAGCCAGACCAGATCCTCCAAGTTTCCTCTACACACAAATCCTGCTAAAAAACAAATACTAATATAGAGCAGATAATAACTGCAATACTTAGCACTCTCCGGCCATAGATTTCAAGGTATTCAATGGAGGTGGATGAGTATCTTTATTCTCTTACTCATAGGCAAATGAGGGCTTCTCTTCTGCAAACAATTTCCACACAAATGCTTAATTTTAACCTTGCACCTAGTACTGGTGATTGCACTGTGGTCAGAGGAATTGCAGGGAGAACCCCAGGTCACTTATCTGCTCTAGACATCCCCTTTGGGAAACAAAAATGCTAGAAGTGTTTTCAGTACATACACAGGGCAATTCAGCAACTTTCCAGCTGTCAAATATTTGTACCCAAACTCATTCATTTTCTTGCTCTTTTACCGCTACGAACATTTTTAGTTCATCATGAGGTGGGAGAGAGCTCAGCCTTTTCATACCTTTGTACCTTGGTGGAAATTTGTTCACATAATGCTCCATCTCTGCCACAAACACGTTTCCCTGGCGTCATCTGGGTCTATTTTCTGATCCAGATTAGCACCTCCGTGAGCCCTGTTTCCCCACTTGGCTTTTCTCATCTCCATACAGAATATAAAATATTGCCTCTGCCTTCTGGCATTTACGATTGGGTCTCCTATAAGAGATCCATCAGTATTTTACCCATGCCATTAAAATAGTCACCAAAAAAATCCTTCTCTGTCTAAAGAGATGTGTGCCCATGAGGTTTTACTGATAATGACAACCATGGTAAACCAGAGATGGAGATGCCCAAAGGTGATGATGATGCTCTGGGGCCAAAGGGGTGCTCCAGCAAGGTTTGGGATCTGCAGAGAGTGGAGAGATCCCACACGGCGAAGACCAGAAAACTGCTCTGACCCCTTTAAAACAGTGTCCTCAGACATACAGAGGTCCCCAGGGAGCAGAGCATGGGGCCAGTCCTGGCCGTGGCTGCAGGACAGGAGATGCAGAGCGAGCTCTTGTGGGAGCCTGTGCGGTGGCTGCTGGGCAAGATGGAGCAGAGCAACGTCCACCACGTCTTTGCACGTGCAGCTCCCACGTTCACCTTGAATATCTCCAGCCCGGCGCCGGCTCTGCTCTACAGCACACAAAGGTGGAGAAAATGATGCTGCGTCACGTCGGCTCCGCTGGCCGCTCAGGGCTTTCTCTGAAAGCCGCCTCTCATTTAAGCCTCACTGAATCCAGCAGACCTTGGGGATGGGTTTGGCAAATAGAGAGGTCATCTAAATACAGCCTTGTGCGAGAAGTCCATGAGTAATGAGATGCATATTGAGAAATCAGTGCAGAGCTTGTTGCACCCTCCCCTGTCACTGGAACCGCAGAGAAAGTGCAAATTCCCTAGGAAATGCCACCTCGTATGCAATGTGAGCCCGGGTTTACCTGGAGCCAACTCTACCGGCTGGCGCGTGGGCAGCAGCGGTGGCAAGAGTAGGTGACGAGGGACAAGGCGGCAAGAGGAGGCTGAGCACGAAAAGCAGGAGCAGGAGGGAGCAACGCGGCCCCTCACTTACCCCGCGCTCAAGGCTCGTCTCCCCAAAGGAGCGCGCTCTCTGCAGCTAAATCCATCCCTGCAATTAGAAGCTAATAGCTCTAGTGGGAAAACGTAACAAAATATTAAACCATCAGTTTTCATTTGCATGAGGCCCTGCGGATGTTGCCAGAAAGAGCTGTCCATCGCCCGCGCTCCCCTCTCCCATACGTAATTCCTGCCAAATAATGTGGACTTACCTCATTTCCACTCCCAGTCCAGCATGGTCACCTATAAAAATGAACGCTCGGGACCTATGCGTAGAATGTGGATGAGTTTCAGATGGATCATAAGGCACTCAAAAGGCTTTAGAACAACTTTGGAAGTCATTAAGGGTAATAGATACAGGAATGCTAATGCAAGATGGAGAAGGTCCCACAAGGCTAGGAGGGAGGCCGTGCTGCCTCTAAAATGTTCTCACTCCCCAGAACTGTTTTAGGAGGTAACATAAGGGAAGAAGAGTGGCCAAGTCCAGCCCCACCACAGCCCAGGCGCCTGTTCCTGACCATGGCACAAAGCCAGTCTCTGGGGAAGAGTCTGGAGCAGAGCAAGCACACAGTGATGGGCAGAGCACCTTGGGGACTTGTGAAGTAGTGTGGGCTTTCCTGCCCTTGGTGGCCTTCTTTCTTCCATAAATTTGACCAGTTACCTTTGGATGGTATGAAAACCTTTAGTGTCCACAACATCCTACAGCAAAGAGTTCTACCTAACCAGACCTAGTGTAAAAAACTTCCTTTGGCTTTTGTTTTGTTTAATTTTGAGATAGTCACCTGACACTTTCATGTAACGGCCTCTAGTCCTTACCTTAGAGAAGACACTAAATGTCCATTTCCTATTCTCTTTCTTATTCTATTCATGATTGCATAAATCTCTAGACTTGTCTACCCCTAGTCATGTCTTCATGAATGCATGTGAGCACAAATTTACCTTGAAACATGTGCTTAGCCCTTATTAAAGCCAAAACTAAATGCTTCCCAGCTAAGGTAGAACTCTATTATCTCTATTCTTGTGGGTTTGTTTTTTGTTCTGCCAAAGCCTAAAAAGGTGGTTTAAACAAATGCCAATGTCCAAAACATGGCACAAATGAACAGTGTTGAATGCAGTGGGGTATTTTGAGTCAGATGCAACATCTACACTGTGAGAACAAGAGACATATGACTTTTAAGGTGACACTTATTGTTTTTCTTCAAAATCTATACTGCATGATCAGAGGTAGCCAGAATGGGTTGTCATGATATTAAACAGCAGCAGGGATGCTTGGATCAACATCTAGACCTTAAGAAACTTTCCACTAATGCCAAAATCCCCACGATCCTGTTCTTTGGCAGGAAGTCCTCAGACAGATCTCTAGAAAGTCGTTAAATGTGTTGTGATTTAACTGGCAAGTAAACAACTGACCACAAGCTGCAGAATCAAAAATCCCATGAGTGCGAAGATGAGGAGGACATTAATATTTCATTGATTGAGATCTATTCCCATTAATGTCTACGTTGTATAAGGAAACATCTCCAAATGTCATTCTCAAAGAATAACAAGCAGTTTTATTGGAGTAAATGTGGCCTTCCCAGTTGTCACAAAGCGGGCTGTAATTATTTTTAAAAGCCTAAGAGAATTAAACTAAGTATTACCACCCTCTACAAAACGTTGTTTGTTTGTTTTTGTTTGTTATGGGTGATCCTTGGTTTGCAGCTTGTTAGCAGCGTGTCACCGGGAGCAAACACAACCACGCACAGAACCCTCTTTCCCAACTTTCCTTGCAGAGTGCCCTGCATGCTCACACACAACAATTGCTGCAGTTTTTTGATGCTGCATGGATGTCAGCAATTAACATTGTGAGATACATAAATTTGAAGTGTGTTTGTTTTGCCAGAATGGCAATGATGATCAGTTCCATGACTTAGAGGGAGCAAAGGGATTTCCCCTTGTCATAGGAAGATTTTCTGGGCTTCCAGTGAGCACGCAAGGTAGAAAAGTGCTGCTCATTTTGTCTGCTGAGTTCTCGGGTCTTCCTTGATGGTCTCAGCGTGGCTGCCCTGTCCTCTGCTCACAGCTTTCATGAACCTGCTCCAGATGCCAATGTCCTCTGCTCTTCTACAATTTCTTCACTTATTGAGCTGGGGGGAGTACATCTGGTCCTCACACCTTCCTGCCACACTCCTAGCACCCCATCCTCCTAGGGGCTCCAGTGGCTCCACTGGTTCTTCAACACCTCCAAACTTTTTCCTTTTTCTGATTATCTTCAAAAACTCACAGCTGCATTTTCCAAAGACCAGATGAGCGATGACCTTCATTTCAGTTCTGAGTGTCTTTGGACAGGACAGGGGCAGGGACGTGCCTGGGCACTGACAGTAAAGCCGAGGGGAGGACTCCTTCCCATCCCTCTGCAGCAGAGAACAGGACAGAGGCAGGAGGGATGTCAGCAATAAACTGCAGCCCCTGAATGGATGGGCTCGTGGGTCTGACTCACACAAACCTCCCCAGGGAGTGAATGGGAGGGCTGTTGAACTAGAATTTTAAAGCGAATATTTCAGCATTTGCTCCCTTCCACCCTCCCCACCATGGTTAGGCCTGTCTTGGGAAGGACAGCATTTTCCAAATAATTTGTCCTTTTTTTTCAGAGCTTTCCTTTCCATTTGGCTCCAAAACAAATGTATGTGCAGCGAAAGAGGCTTATTCCTTTATAATGTGCCTCTTCAGGGAAGCTTAGAAATGTTACAGTCCACTCATGTTCCAAACATCCCAGTTTCTCCTAAAGAAATGCTACAGCCTCTTAGACACTCTTCCAAAGATGCGCTAACAAGGAAGGCTGACAATAAGGGCTTGGGAAAGTGTAGAAGAGTCATCTCTTTGCTATATCTGAAAATAGAGACTTTATTTTAATGCATGATTGTGATTATTAAAATAAGCATTTACAGAGGATTCTTCTGTTTGTGCCAGAATGATTGGTGCCACCCTCATGCCAAATGCTGGATTCAGTTGGGGTTGGTTGCCCGTGCAGGCTGTCCATGCAGAGGGACCCGTGGCCACATTCTGCACTCCCTCGGGGTGTAGCCTTTGGGGCACGGACCCCTCCGTGCTGAAGGCATCTGACCCTATCTGACTGCTCTTCCACGTGGGAAGGTCATTCCTAAAGTGGGGACTGAAGCCCAGGCACTGTGACCAACTCATTTCCTCTTTGGATCAGGCACAAAGAAAGCAAAGAGACCCGGGCACCTACCAAGATTTACACACTACTTATCCAGAAGTTCAGTACCACATCTTACTTCAGAAGTGCATTTGTTCTACTAGTGCCTAGAGTTTGATGTTTGAGCACGACTAGAGGTGTCTTAGTCCTACTGACCCGTAAGAGTCTCACTCTTCCTTTGCAGTGAAGAGCATGGACAGGCTTCCAGCCCAGAATAACTGCTTAGAGAGGCAGGTCTCCGAGGCTAGGAGGGACAGGGTTGGGATATACCACCCCCTTGTAGCCAGAAGGGCTATGAGCCACCTGGGCGGCCTCTGAGAAGTGTCCGATCTCTCTAGAGCTTTTCTTAACCTGTCCAAAAGGGAGCTCACACAGAGAGCCTGGCAAGGGGGGATATTCCTGCATCCAGGAAGGTCAGCAGGTTGCCGATGTTCTCGTCTTTGCAAGAGAGGAATCCTAGGCACTCTGATGGGCCCCAATAACACGGGCAAGACATTCATAGTCACTACTTAAAATACTTTAAGTCCTTGCACCATTCCAATGTCCCAGAAGCCTTTCCCAGGAAGGCCCCACTCGCAGCAGATCCAGCTTTGCTGTCCCCTCACAAAAACCAGCCCCAAGAGAGCCGGGACCATCAGGGCTGCCATCCTGACTGGAGGGTCATGGGGGTGTTTCCCCTCCGGTCCCCTCCGCTCGGCTCCGTAGGCCAGCAGACAGCCTGGGAAGCTCCTCTCCATCTTCAGCATGTAAACATCTGCTGGAGGAAGACTTTCCTCCTAATAGCACATCATTAAACATTGATTTAAAGACAATCATCTTCCCTCTCTTTAATTTCACAGCACCTTTAAAACAGCTGTTAGGCTGCAGCGGGGACGAGCAGCCGAACAGGAAACGCATTGTTAGCTCCTCACATTAAAACAGTAGAATGCATTAATTTATGAGCTCCTACTTGCTCTCCAAATGTTTTATTATGTTAATATCACCTTGATGTGCTGCTAGGCCCCAGTGCCAAAGCCTCTTTCACACAGTATGTGCCATCCTAAATTACAGGCTGGGCGCCTCCTGGAACTGCCTTTGGAAAAACTGGAGTAAAGCAGCGAGCACTAAAGTTAATATTATCTTACAGACTAACAACCAGCTAATGCTCGACATGTGAATCCCATTTACTTCTCCTCTCTATAACAAATGGCAAGTGTGGGACTGGACTGTTCCTGATTTTATGCTATTTATCTTTCTGATCCATTCCATATTCGTGGCCTCTGTTGTGCGGCTACAGTTTGTGTGAGTGTGTGTGTTTGTGTGATTGTGGGTGTGGGTATCCCAGGGATGTCCCGCTCCGGTGCATGCCTGGTGCCCAATGGCACATCATGGGTTTTTCTCTTGAGGGAGAGACCCCCAAAACGCTCTCCACCATTTGCCACGGAGTCCCCGCGGGCAATTCATGGGAAATCAGGCTTAGCAGAGAGGAGCGCGTGGCTGGACACGTCCTCTGTCAACTTGCACGAGAGCCGCCCGTCCCTGCGGCTGCTGCCCGCGCGCCGGGCGCTGGTTGCCCCGGGGCCATGCCGACCAGTAAAAAAAAAAAGGAAAAAAAAAAAAAGAAAGAAAGAAAAAAACACCATTGCTTCTCCCTCCCCCCTCAAACGAAGCGAAGCGGCCAGAGGAAATGAAGAGGGCAGGGGCCATATAACCCGGAGCGCACCAGAGCCCGGGGCCGCCGCGGCGGAGCGGGCAGCGGCGCTGCCAGGAGCGCGGCCCGGGCCGCGGCGATGCCGGGCGCCCAGAGCGGGCCCGGGGGAGCCGCGGGGCTCCCGGTGCGGGCGGCGCTGCCCCCGGCCCTGCCCCGTGTGCGGCACCCTGGGACGAGGCTGACGTCAGGAGGAGACGGGGAAAATCTCCGCAGAAAAGGGCCGGAGCGGCGGCGGGGCGCGCAGAGCCCCCGCCGGGCCCGGCTCCCCGCGCCGCCGAGCGCCGCGCCCGGTAAGTGCCCGCGGAGCCTCCGCGCAGCGCCGAGCGCGGGGAGCCGCGGCCGGGGCGGGCGCGGGGCGGGCGGGAGGCGGCGCTGCCCTGCGCGCCCGCGGAGCGCCGCGCGCCCCTTGACATCTTTACACCGCGTATAAATTCTTTCGGGGCCTCTGCGCTTCGTCAGCTCTGACAAATGCCCTCGGAAGTGCAATTCCAAAGGGGTTACCTCATTTCTGTGGGTTTTTATATATATATATATATATTTTTTTAAAACCAACCGCGCTGAACGGTTTGAGACCCCGAGCCGTGGGGGCTGCGCGCAGCGCTGCGCGATTTCCCTGCGCGGCTGCAGCAGCTTTGATGAGCATCGCGGGGCGAGGCTGCGCAGAGGCCGGGGCACCTCGGGGGCGTTTTCCAGGTTTGGGGACATGGCGGGGCGGGGAGGACCCGGGCCGCGGCTGCGTGGCCGCGGAGCAGCCGCGCCCGCCGCCATCCGCGCTGCTTCCGCGGGCGCGGCGCCGTGGGGGAATGAGTTAACCTGGGCCGTCGGTTATTTCCGTTTGCAAAAATAAGCTTCTATTAATATAATGTTCCTCTCGGATTTTATTTCTTATTATTTTTATTTACTTTCGGTATATTTTTAAAAATCAGGCACCATTTTTAGGAGCTCTGTGGTGCGCGAGTCTGTCACAGCAGCTCTTCGGGATAACTCTTCCGACCGGGGAAAGAAATCCTCGGAGTGGCGTAGAAAAATTGACTATTTTTCGCATGATATCCCCGCTAAAAAGGACACAGGGATTTTCTGCTAACGGTATCTTAGCAGAAAAAAAAAAAAAAAAAAAAAAAAAAAAAAAAAAAGGTGCTGTGTTAAAAGTGTGTCCTTAGGCAAGTTTTTTACTTCTCCAGCCTTTCTGTCTAAATTTTTTCCAGGCGAATACAAAGTCCAAGGCAGGAATTGAACATAAATAATAGTGATTTGCGTGAAGCGAGGACCCGAGACCTCGTTTGCTTTTTAAATGGCAATTTTAAAATATATAATTTCCCTTGAACGATCCGAGGGACAGGTCTCAGGCTTCTTCCGTGCGTCAGCTCGAGGCGCTGATCTAAAAACTGACTTCCAAATATTTGTTGAAAACTAGTTCAGCGGGGAATGTCCTCCCAAAATCCTTCGTTTGTTTGAAATGCGAACAAAATTCCTGTAAATGTCGTCGGTAGCCCCAGGACAACTTTTTTTCCCTGGGAAATTTTGAGACGAGTTCAAGGCTCCTATGACCAAGGCAGATTTTTCCTACCGAGCAGCCATCTCCGCAGCCTTCCCCTTACAGTTGGTTTTATTGCTCGCTCAGATTTTATTATGAAATTGTGTATTTCCAAGGGTCAGGCTTCCTTGGTGGAGGGGGGGTTAGAGAAGAGAGTGCTTTTCTCTGAGAATACGCAGATTTCAAGATGACTTATTTCCCTCCTGTGATGAGTAGCTCAAATATAAGCTGCTCTTAAGCAACAAAAGGGGAGGAGAAAACATTCTCTAGTTAAGCCGATTTCTTTCCTTAGACCGCCTCCTAAACGTGCTAATAAAACTAATTCGTTTTATTTGCCCTGAACTTTTATATCTAACCCAGTGTGCTGATTAGCGCAGCCCTCTGGAAGGCAGCGTTTTCCTATCTCGCCGCGGGATGTGCCCGACCAAATAGCGAGATTTCCCCGACAAAAGTGGAGGGAAACGGGGCCGCGTTTACCGTGGCCGTGTTTGCTCCCCGGGCCGCGCAAGAGGCGCGCCGAGAGCGGCGCGGAGCCGCCGGGACAGCGCGGAAAAACGTGCAGCATTTTGCTGGGGGGAGAAATAACAAAAATAAAATAAATTAAAAAAGAAAGACGAATATATAAAAATGAAAAAGAGAGAGAGTACAGAGCGCTCACAGAAGTGGATTGTTTTTCTGGTTTTGCATTTTATACGAAGGAATATACTGACTCCACAGATGTTCGATGTTATTCTGAGAAGACGAAAAAAAAAAGCCCAGCACATTACTAGAATATTTCAGCCTTTCAGGAAATGTCCTGTTTGGGGGAAATGTGCTTCCTCCATCAAAACTCTGCAGCAATTAAGGGATTGTTCGCCTGAAACCAGGTGAAGGAAACGCGCACGGGAGCGTAATCTTGAGCGGTTCCAAAAACACCCTTTTTTTTTCCTGTTCAAGAAGAATCCCAACAAATGCAAGACATGGAGGTCTCCGGCCTCTTATTATTCTGCATCAGGAGCATAATAAGTCAAAAAAAAAAAGGCGCATTTCGGATTTAAAGATGCACTGGGTAACATGAGCAGGCTGCCGAGCAAGCCAGTGCCCCTTCCTCCGTCAATTAATCAGAAAAGCATGTTCCCCCTACTCCGAGAGGGAGCCGCGGGACTGTGCTTATCCTCTCTCTCTCCACAACTAGAGAAATATATATATATAATATATTTCCTGAGCCTTATATCTTCTTGCCTTGTCCCCATATAGGGCCGACTCACCCCAGTAGATCAGGCTGAGCACGACCAGAGCTAAATCCAAGCCACTACTAGCAGCAAATTAATATTTTCTTAGCGCGTAATGCAGTGCCTGTGGTCTGGAGGATGTAGAGAGGCCACGAAGCAGCTCGGGGCTTCCAAACACAGGCAGTGGGACAAAAAGAAAAAAAAAAAAAAGAGGACTTGTCACAGGGCAGTGACAGGCACTAAATAGAGAGTTTAGTTTTCGTGGCGAGGAGTCGGGGGAGGAGGGTCGAGGGGAAAAGCCCGTCTCCTTCCAACTGCAGAAAACCTAGGAGGAAAACCATTTCTCCAGCCGTCAGTCGCTGCGCTTCAAGAAAGCCTTGGGGTATCATTTGTATCTGTCAGGAAAAATTACGCCTTCAACTTTTTCATTCCCCGTTTTTGCACGCTCGCCCGGCGCTGCGGGGCCGCGCAGGCTGCGCAGGAGCGCGCACCCCCCCACACCCGCTCATCCACCCGTTTTGCGCGGCTCTGCCTGCGTTGGGTTTTCTGGCCTCAGCTCCTCGATTGCCCAGGCTCCGGCCAGGGACGCCCCTTCGGATAAATGGGTCGTTTTACCGAGAAGACGCTGGTTTAATTCCCTTTTCCCCCTTCTCCGGGGTTGTAAGGAGGTGGGCTGGGGGGCGATGCACATCGGGACCGGGCAGTCCCTTGGTCTTTTTGCTAGCCCAGGAGGAGTCGAGGGGCCGCCAAGGGCTGGGCATCTAAAAGGGGCTGATTTCGTTTCCCTCAGTCCCCTAGGAAAATTGCTTTCCTGGCTGCGCAGAAGAGGACAGGCCGGCTAGGAGCCAGCGTAATTTTCCACCTTCCTTCCCTGAGCGATTTAACATGCCTTTTCTGTTGGGTTTCTTTCCCCTTCCCGCCACGGTTCTCCCTCTCACTGCTTCCTTCTCCCCTTTGCACCCGCCCAGCTGCGGCCTCCGGGGCCGGGAGGGTCCCGGCTCTTGTCTTGGTCGCCGTCGCTTGGGGTTTCCCCGTTTCTCGGTGGTGAAAGTGCCCCCTCATCGCTGCCCCGACGGGCCCTCGATGGGCGCCCGCGGGTCCCAGCCCGCCTGGGCGAGAGCCGAGCAGGGTCGGGGCCCGAGCAGCCGCAGAGCCAGGGTCGGCAGCAGCGGCTGGAGGCCAAACTGCCACCGACCTGCCCGAGCGAGGGACAGTTTCAGAGGCGGAAGCTTTCAAAATACCTCTGCGCTCGGGTGGGCAGCAGAGCTGCGCGTTTCCAGTCCCTTCTGCGTCGCCATCCATTTTTCCTGATTCCATGAGTGGTGATTCTCCCTTTCCCGAGTCCGCACAGCCCCTCAGCCCCGCTTTTTCAGGAGGATTTAATTATTAAAGCTCTTTTCCTGCAGCAAGTCCTGGTCGGACTGACCCCATGGGGACAGAGGTAAGGCCATGGCACAGGGCATGGAGCTAAAAACATTCAAATCTCGGTGCCTCCAGAAACGTTTTTAGTGCCCCAACTCCCCATTTCTGGAAGGGCAGCGCTTTCTACCGCCTGATCCTGCCAGTTGGCCTGACTCAGGCCATGCCAGGGTGACAGATCTCCCGGGATAACAGAACCAATGAACTTCTTCACTCCTTTGCTGCTGGGCAAAGTTGGCTTTACTTGACTTGAATTTGGTTCAATTTGCCTTGTTTCGTTTGATTTGTTTTAGATTCGTTTTGGCTTGGTTTGGTTTGTTTTGGGATCGTTCGGGTTGGTTTGATTTGGTTTCGTTGAGAGGAGCTAGGGTGGACGGGATTGAGTTGATTTGGGTTGGGTTGAGTTTGGTTGGTATTGGTTTTGGTTGGGTTGAGTTGGGTTTGGTTGGGTTGAGTTGGGTTTAGTTTGTTTGGGTTGGGTTGAGTTTGGTTGCTCTTGGTTGAGGAACCTCTCCCCGTGTCTCACCGCAGCTCTTTCTCAGAGGGTTTCCCCTTTTTCTCTGGCGGAGGTGGGCTTGGGAGGAGATGCTTTCGTTTTCGTAACAATTCCCAATAATTTATAGACTGAATGTGAGTCTATACAATGCTAATAAATTTGAAGAGGAAAAGCTGGCAGAGACTTAACTTTGCTGCCTGATATATGGCCCAGGTGGTTTTGTGCTGGCTGCAGATGCCGAAGCCTGTCGGGGGTGGGAGCTCCCTTCCGAAAGCAGAATCCCCCTTTCCCGGTCCCGCGAGGGCCCAGGCGTCCGCGAGGTGGCCCGAGAACCTCCCTCGGCACCTCCCGTCCAGGGCTTGTCCCAGGGCCGGGGCTCAGTCTGAGCACTACGGGTGCCACTTGCCACCTCAGCAAACGCAGGGCTGTCCCGAGGGCCACGGGGCTGCCCGCTGCCCCGGGAGACGCTGCAAATTCTCCTCTAATGTAGACGTTTCTCGTCTTCTTAACGGAGTTGTCACTGGCGTGGCCAGCGCTGATTTATTTACCCGTGCCGGCCCTCGATGCTACGTTATTTACAGCGGGCGGAAACGCGGCGGGTTATCTGGTGTCTCCGGCTTTTCCCCGGAGGCCTGCGAGAGCTTTCTCTGCTCTTTTAGCGCTTCAGCCGCCACCTGAGAGGCCAGGAAGGTCGGAGTCTGTGTTGGGAAGGTACCCTCGAGCAGCCGGGTTACCCACTGGTTCAGACCTGGAGTGGCCCAAAGACAAGACAGGACGAGCCGGACACGGTCTATGGGGACTCAACTCTCGAAATGTGACCTCTCCTCCCTTTTCCCAACCACCTCCATCTCATTGGGACAGGCCGGGAAAGTGAGAGGAAGGGAGGGAAGCCCGGGCCCCGGGAGCAGCCCTGGGCTGCCTTGTGCAAGCTTTGGCTCGACGGCATGACGTCAGGGGAGCAGACAGTCGTGACGTCATACGGGGAAGCCTATGACGCAATGCCTGGTGTCCAGGGAGAGTCCGTCCTCCGGCACCTTGTCTCCCCGTGGCCCGAAACCCCACCGGGGGCGCGGAGCGCTCCTGGCACGACGAGGGGGACGCGTAAATCCCCCTCCCCCGCTGTGCGCTGTTGCGACACGAGTTGTCATGACAAGCCACAGGTAAAACCTGCCTGTCTTTGGTTCGTACCAAGGCGCAGAGCAAGAAGATGGCCTGATACATGTACACATACCTACACACGGACACATGCATATGTGTATATATGTGTGTATATATATGTATATATGTATATGTGTGTATATATATATATATGTATATATGTATGTGTATATGTATATGTGTGTGTATATATATATATATACATATATATATGAAGAACCACACGCCCGGCGCGTGCGCGGGTGTGCAGTACCTGCACGACACGGTGCCCTCGGCCCGGGCGCGGACACGCGTGTGTGCCGGAGGCAGCCTGGCGCCAACTGCCCTTAGCGCCCGGAGCCGGCCGGGTTCTGCCCCGTCCCGCTTCCCCAGACCCACTGCAGACGCCAGGGATCGTCAAGACCGGCCCGTTATTTCCCCCTTTCTCTTAATGTCCAGTAATTAAGGGCAGTTCCCGTGGCAGTTTTGTTCCCGCCAGGAGCGTCCCCCTCCGATCGTGCCCTGGCGGGTCTCAAACCTGCAGCTCCTGGGTCTCTTCAGAGGTAGGGACGTGGGTCTGGGCCCGCACCCTGGGGACACCCAGAAAGAGCCGGGGGGTCCATCCTGCTGGGGAGGGAGCCGAACCGGCCACTGCCACAGCTGTAACTTTGCCTGGAGGAAAATGCGCTGAGCGCCCCGGGCTGAGCCTTTCCCAGCGCTCAGGGCTGAGCCTTTCCCAGCGCTCAGGGCTGAGCCTTTCCTAGCGCCCAGGGTTGGGCCATTCTCAGCGCGCGCAGGAGCAGAGCTGAAACCTAGAACGAATTTTCAAGATGCATTTTATAGAGCAGAACAAAGACTGTAAATTAGGCGCATTAGGAGAATAAAAAAAAAAAAAAAAAAAAAAAAAGAAGACGAAGAAGAAGAAGAAAGAAAAATGCCGCCTCCAGTTTTAAGGCTGCTCTAAACAGTAGGTTTAAAATAACCGGATTATAAGAGCGCTGCTGTTTGCGCTGCCCTTCCAGAACGGCCCCGTCGCGGGGCCCGCTGAGGTCCTGGGGCCCCGCAGATCTGCCCTCCTCCCCGCAGCCCGGGATGAAGGAATTGGGGAGAGAGGCAATAACAGGGCTGGGCCCCGTTCACTCCCCGTGCCCCAAATTCCTCTTCATCGACAGTCCTGAGCGGAGGCTCGTCACAGAGCTGAGGATGGCCACATGGGTATGAATTTGCAACTTAAAGTAAATAATTAAACAAAAAATAAACAAAAGAGACTTTGGGAAGGCAGCATCTACCTGCCGCCACACCTAATTGCTACAGAAGAGAAGCTCAGAAGGGCAGGGTGGGAGCCCTTGGGTGCCTCGGGGTGTCAGCAAGAGTCCCCCCTGCTGCAGCCCCCCCGGGCTCTCAATGTGTTCCTGGGCTACGAGGGGAGCCCGAGTAAATCTCACCCCCACCGCCTCCCTGCCCCGTGTCGGAAAAAGGCTGCGGAGCGGGAGCGCTGCGCCGTCCACTTTCCATGGAGCAGTTCAAAAGTTCTCTCCCACATCTTTACTTGATTTGAAAGCAAAATAGAGTGTCAGGATGGATCAGCGAGAGGGAGCAGAGAAAATAAAGAGGGAAAAGGTCCTTTCGCAGGAATAGTTACACTCAGGGCCCCCCCCCCTCTCCCCCCACCGACACGCGGGGCCGCGGGGCGCTCGTGCCCGCGCAGCGCAGCGGGAGGGTTTCCCACGCGGGGCTCTGCAGCTCCGCGCTTCCCCCGTGAGGCCGGGCCTCTTTCCTTGCCGTTTGCCCAGGTGCAAAGCTCCAAGCCAAGCCTGGAGTTCTTCTCTCTCTTTTTTTTTTTTCCGTTTCTTTTTTTCTTTCCCATTTCCCCAAACATTGAGGTGCTTCATAAGTGCCCTAAACGACAGCGGTAATAGAGGCCTTCGCGCAGAGGGCTGAGCACCCTCGGAACTGCCCTGTTTTGTTCCCTCTGCCCCCCGTTTCCCGTAGGACCTCCCCACACCTGGCCGGGCCTCCCGGGCCACTGCAAGGGGACAAGGCCTAGGAGCCGCCCCTGTGTCGATGTCGCACGGGCTGCCCAGATTAGTGGGGATGACCGGGGCGAGCGGGAGAAGATACCTCTCCCGGGCCCTTCCTCACACTGCCCCGACCCCCGCGCTCGCAAAAAGTCTCCCAGGGCCGCGGAGCCGCAGCCCCCTCCGAGGGTCACCGGGAGTTCGCCGCGGGAGAGAAATTATTCGTTATTAATAACGTGCTGAAAGCTGATGTGATGGGAGCGTTTGCGCAGCGCTTGTTGCTTCGGCCCAAATCTCGGCGGGTCTCTGCGAGTGGCGCAGCCGCCCCAGCCCGGCCTCCGAAACACTCGTGTTGTTAACCCGTCACCAAATAGAGATATAGAATTGTGATTATATTTATACACGTATACACAATTATATACATACATATATGTATAATTATATGTATATGTCAGTGAATATATATGTGTTTATATATGTGTGTGTGTGCTTCTATGTACGTATAAAAAAATAAACCCAGCTCACACACAAATCCCACGAGGCAGCCGGAGAACAAATTCCCTGGAGCTCGGGAGAATGCGGGGCTGGACCCTGCGCTTGAGTCCCGCTGCAGCGGGAGGCTGCGCGGGGCGCGTGAGCCCGCGCGAGGGGGTTGTGCCCCACACTGCGCCTGGGCGCAAACAGCGCGGGGGCGGCTAAAGGGCGGGAGGGGACCCTGCTATCCGCGCCTCTCCAGGAGGGCAAATACACCAGCAAGGCCGGGGAGAATCTGATATTTTTTGGAGGAGGGAGGGGATGTCGTTTCTGAAATATTTTTTATTCAAAAATGGACGGGTCGGGAGAGGGAGGGCAGGGACGCCCTGCGCAGAAGGGCCGGCGGCCGCGGGCCGGGGCTGGGTGGGCGGCCGCGGGCCGCTCCGCGGACGCGCAAGTCGCGCACCTCGTCGGCGGGCGCGGAGGGAGGCAGGTCCGCCCGCGGCCGGGCTGGGCGAGCGCTAGATGGAGTGATGCATTAGCGAGACGGGGAGGTTTTAACCTTCAGGGGGAGGAGCCGCGTTTAACTACAGGCATTTGTTCTAGGGCAGGTCACTTTAATCTCTTTAGCTTTAAAC
The DNA here is from genome assembly GCF_059628265.1 of Tinamus guttatus. NCBI lineage: Eukaryota > Metazoa > Chordata > Aves > Tinamiformes > Tinamidae > Tinamus > Tinamus guttatus. The sequence continues at coordinate 2,352,665 of NW_028289244.1, read as the reverse complement.
TGTCCAACTCGCAACTCGCGTTTCTCTATAAGGGAGCTTTACCACTTCCCTGCCTATGCGGCCGGCCGGCTGCGCCTCTCCCCGAGCAGAGACAAGCGGCTCCGAGGCATTGCCCGCATCGCTTCTTCCGAGACCCTTTAAATCATACTGTTAGTAATAAGTGGATTTGCTTTTGTTTTCGTTTTTTTTTCCTTTTCAAAATCAAAAAAAAAGAAAAAAATAGCGCGCTTCTCGTTGCCTCCCGTGTGGAATAAACACCTGCAAAATCCCCCAGGCAGCCCGGCGCCCCGGCCATGGAGTCCTTTAAAGGTGGAATGAATTTGGAGAGGCTGCCCGAGAGCTTGCGACCCCAGCCCTCCCATGACATGGCTTCCAGCTTCCATTTGCAGAGAGCCGCGGAGCCCCGGGACCCCATCGAGAACTCGGCCAGTGAATCCTCGGACGCGGAGGTGCCAGGTAACCCCCACCCCTCCGCCCCTCACCGCTGCCCCGCGGCGCCGGGGGGGCAGCAGCCACCGGCTCTTTCCCTAATGAGCGCAATTAATTGGAGGCGAAGAGGAGGGGGGGATGAGGGGGAAAGAGGGGGGCGCGGGGAGCAGCCGGGCCCCGCACTGACAGCAGCGGAGCAGGGACTCATGGTGCGCGCCCCAGACCCGCAGCGGCTCCTTATTTTTTTGGCTATTATTGTTTTTTGTCAGATAATAATCAATCGGGGAGAAGGAAAGGGGGCGGGGGGCTGCGGTTTTGCCGAATGTTTCGGAAATAGCTTTTGCTCGGGCTTATTTTCTAGCTCGGGAGGTGCAGGCGTGTAAAAAAGGAGATGTCCCTGTCAAATGAGAGGCAAGAGAGAAAATAAAATAAAATTCAATTTATAAATAAATAAATAAATAAAATGTCGCGCGGAGGAGGAGAGGCGGCGCGGGCCGGCGCAAGCAGCGCGGGCCGCGGAGGAGGGAGCGATGCGCGCGGCGGGGCGCGCAAGGGGCCGCGGGCTCCCGCACCCGCGGAGGGGCGCGCAGTTAGAGCGGGGAAAGCTGCGGTTTCCCAGTTTGTGTTTCATTAGAGCGGCAACATTTCTGGGATGACAGGGCAGGCTCCAAGGAGGAAACAAAAGCTGCAGGGAAGAGCGCAATGTCTGGGCTCCGCCGGCTCCGGCGGGAGGCGCGTATATCTCTATCTATACATGTATTTATATAGAGATATAGGTGTTGTTGTTCTCAGTTTTAGCAGGTCCTGTAATCTCTAGAGTGGCCGCGACATGAGTCAATCCCAAAGTGGCACCCGGTGATAAACAGGCTCTGGTCTGATTCGCAAACAAAATTCGGGAGCGCTCAACCCGCAGCCTGCAAAGGGCTCCGAGATTAGAGGGGATTATTGGAGATTAGAGAGGGAGATTTGCTCCATTTTGCCATACCCCCTATATGTGACCCCTCTGTGCTGAGGAGGGCTAAAGACCTGCCTACTTTTCCACTCCGAGAAGACACAAAATACCTTTCTCATTTTCTTTTCTTTTCTCTTTTTTTTTTAATGGAAGACAAAACAAAACAAAAGCAGCAAATGCCAATTAAATCCGACGTGTGTTATGATTTGAAATTGTACCGAAGCGCTGCTCATTGGCTTGATTTTTTTAAGGAAATCATGGCGGGGCTAAACCCGGAGAAGGGGTTTCAGCCGCCTTGGATGGATCTGCGCTGCGGACGCAGAGCTTCGCCTTCCTCCTCGGCTTCCCCTCGCCCCAGTTTCGCCGAGAGATTCCCGGGCAAAAAGAAAAAAAAAGAGAGAGAGAGAGAGAAAGGAAGGAAAGGGAAAAAAAAGAAAAGAAAAGAAAATGAGAAAAAAAAGGAGAAGGGAAAAGAAGGAGTCCAGAACAATATCATATCTGTTTTATTTTCCGAGAACACCTTCAGTTTCTGTTTGTGCGGGCTCGGCCGGTGCAGCGGCTGCAAGGCCGGGCCGGCGGGGCAGGATCGGGACCGCAGGCGGACCCTGGGTCTGGGTCCTGCCGCCAGCCTTGTTTGCTCTGCAAACTGCAGAGGGGCCCGCCGGGCGGCCCTTTGCGCTCGGGGGGTTTCTCCTTGGAGCTCCCCTCGCCCTCCCTTTCCTTCGGGAGGCTCCCAGGCAAAGGCCGCTCCAGGGGGAACCGTGCAAGGACGAGACCCACCCCCGAGCCGCGGCCGATTCGGGCTCCCGGTGCCCTCGCCGAAGTGGCGGCTGCAAAACTGCCCCAGCGCCGGGCACCGCGGACTCGGGGCTGCGCAGGGGGCAGTAGCCTGGCCCAGGCCGACTCCGGCCCCGCTGCAGCCGCCGCCGGGCCCAGGCGGGTGCGTTTCGGCCTGGCCTTCCCGTCCCTTCGCGGGCGCTGGAACCAGCGCGATTTGGGATGAAGAGACCTGGGAGGACTCCTAGAAAATACATCTTCATTTTTTTTTCCCCCACACCGTTGCTGCAGAGTCGGGTTCTTGATTGCTGCCTCCAGTCCTTGCAAACTCTGATCAATAAAACGCGTTTTTTCCTCTTTTATTTTCCTCTTTTTTAAAAGTTATTTCGAAAGTTTCCTTTCTTTTTTTTTCTTTCGAAGGTTTTCGCGCAGCTTCGCGTTAAAATAAACAATGAAGTCCTAAAAGTAAAGCAAAAAGAAAATAAAGAAAAAAACAGTAAAAAAAAATAAAAAGAAGACACGGAGGTAGAGAGAGCGTTTTGCAAATAGTAACTGCCGGGTTTTGCCCCTCTGCCCTCCCAAAGTTTTCTGCAGTGGCCGAACACAACAAAGACAAGGGATCAAAGATCGCTCTGTAAGTTTAAAGGAGGGATAATAATAATAATAATAATAATAATAATAATAATAATAATAATAATAATAATAAGCAGGGAGAGGAGGATAGGCCGACGCATCAGGGGATCTGCTCACTCCGCTCCTGCTCTCGCCCCTCTCTCCTCTTCGGGCCGGGATCGCGCAGCCCCCGCGCTGGGCCGGGCCGAGAAGGGTCTGGAAGCGCCGGTGCCGGCTCTGGAGACGCGCGTGGGGCCCTCCCGCGTGTCCCTGCGGCGGGGTGGGGGGGCTTAAAAGAAAGCAAAATAAAGCAAAACAAAAATACAATCAACACCCCCAACCGCAGAAAAGGAGCGGAGCGGCGAGCAGAAAAACGAGGATGGCGCCGCTGACGACCCGGCCAAGAAGAAGAAGCAGCGGCGGCAACGGACCCACTTCACGAGCCAGCAGCTGCAGGAGCTGGAGGCCACTTTCCAGCGGAACCGCTACCCGGACATGAGCATGCGGGAGGAGATTGCCGTATGGACCAACCTCACGGAGCCCAGAGTCCGGGTAAGAGGGGCGCGGGGCTGTAGCTCCGCGGCCCCGCCGTGTCTGGCGGGGATCGGCGTTTGGAAGCGGGAATCGCCCCTCTTGGGAGCCGGCGGTGGGCTGCGAGCAGCGCCGCGACGCTCGGAGTTTTATTTTATTTGCAAAACTATAACATTGCTATAGTAATAGGAATTACATTTGTATTAAACTGCTGCTTCTCGCGCTGATGGTCGCGGCTGCACTGCAGCTCAGCGCTCCCGCGGTCATTGCGCGTCCCCGTCTGCAAGGCCGGCCGCGCAGACCCCGCGCATCCTGCGCACCCCGTGGCCGGACACCCCCAGAACAGACCGAAGGACAAGGCGCAAAGTCAATAAACGCGGTGGGCTCAGAGTTGGGAGAGAAGGTATCTAGTCTGGCCATGTCGAGGCCACTTCGGAGTATATATATCTATGTATGTGTGTGTGTATATACAGATACAGGCGCGACGGTTGTTTGCAGAGGGAGATTTGCGCGCGCTATCTCCGCAGCGCGACCGGATCACAACCGCTGGGGCTGGATGAAGGCTGAGAATTCTCCCCTCCGGGCCCTGCTTTTCCCCATCCCCTCCCCGGCTTCCCACGCGCGGCCTTTCCGCGGGTGCCGGGGAAGCTTCGCGGGTAGCCCCACAGCTGCAGAAAAAGTCGCTTGTGCCTTGGCAATTAAACGGCGAGTGACCCAAGCAGAGATCCCGCCATGGAGCTCGGCGGAGCAAAGAGCGGCTGCGCCTAAAAGCCCCGGCTTAATTGCACTTAAAGCAAAAACAAAGCCAGGGAGAGGGCTGAACTGCCTTCATATCGCTGGAATACTTCAGGAAGCAAATAAAACTAATATACGAGTTGCCATTACCATTATTTCGTTCTCCCTCGGCATGGAGATGTTTTGGTTTGATGTTCCGAGATTGCAGCTTGCAAATCTAACCTTGATTTGCTTTGAGGGCCTTACTTTAAAATGTCTAGGAGCCATAATTAAAACTATTACCCTCATTTTCAGGAAATTCCTGTCTGGAAGCACCTTCCGAGGAGTGAATTACAGGTTTTGAACATGTTGGCTTTCGTTTCCTCTTCATATTTATATGAGATTTTCCCCCCCTTATTATTATTATTATTTCCAGTAGATCCCGGCCATTCTTTCCCTCGACGGTTCCAGCCCAGGATCGGGGGTCACTAATAGCTGCGCCGCGGCCGCGCCGGGAGGTGCCTGGCTGGCCCTGCGGGGCGCGCAGCCTGCGCGGGTCCATGCGTGGGGCGGTGCGGGCGGCGCGGAGCCTCTGGCCAGGGCGATGCAATTTAATTTTTTTAAAACCTGAAAAAGGGAATTGGAGGCTGCCCGGAGCGGGTGGCCCTTTTTCCTCCCCACTTTTGGGGCTTCCAGCACAAGAGATTCAAATAGTGTTCCTAGGGATTAAAAAAAAAAAAAAAAAAAAAAAAGAGTCAGGGAGTCAGAGAGAGGCAGAGAGTGACTGAGCCTGGATCAGGTTTTGCATCAAACACCAGGAGCGGCCCCCGCTTCTCTGTTCCCTGCGCAGGGCTGTAAATTCTCATTAGATATAAAGGCAGAGGCTGCATCCATCCAAAGGCAATGCAGGGACGGATTTTTTTTTTAACCTAAACATACTAATCCAATCCCCCTTTTTATGATCTGTAACAGGGGACTTTTATTACACGGCATTAGCATGGAGAAAGGCGGCGGAGCCGGCACGGCCGCGCGGGCCGCCGTTTCGCCCTGCTGCTGCCCTCGGCAAACGGGGAGCGCAGGGAGCAGCTCCGCGCTGCGCTGCGCACACACGCACCTCTCGCACGGCGCGCACGGGAGGCGGATGCGCGCACAGAGGGAAGATGCGCGCAGAAGGGGAAGATGCGCGCAGGGGCAGAGTTGCGCGCAGAGAGAGAAATGCGCGCAGAGATGCGCGCAAACCCACTGTATCCTCATCCCGATCTCTTCCCTGCGCCCAGTGCCGTCCTCGGGCTGCGCGGACCAACCCCCGCTCGCCGTTGCGCGCTCCCGGCCGCGGTTCCCGCGCGAGGCTCGTTCCGCGCGCACTGCGCGGCCGCGGGGAGGGGACAGGAGAGGGGCGTCCCGCACTCACCGGCTGTGTCCGTGCCCGCAGGTCTGGTTCAAGAACCGTCGAGCCAAGTGGCGGAAGAGGGAGCGGAACCAGCAGATGGACCTGTGCAAGAACGGCTACGTGCCGCAGTTCAGCGGGCTCATGCAGCCCTACGAAGACGTCTACGCGGGCTACCCCTACAACAACTGGGCCACCAAGAGCCTCACGCCGGCGCCGCTCTCCACCAAGAGCTTCACCTTCTTCAACTCCATGAGCCCCTTGTCCTCGCAGTCCATGTTCTCGGCGCCCAGCAGCATCTCCTCCATGAACATGCCCTCCGGCATGGGCCACTCGGCCGTGCCGGCCATGGCCAACTCTGGCCTCAACAACATCAACAACCTCGGCGGCTCCTCGCTCAACTCGGCCATGTCGTCGCCGGCGTGTCCCTACGGGCCGCCGGGCTCGCCCTACAGCGTCTACAGGGACACTTGCAACTCCAGTTTAGCGAGCCTCAGACTGAAATCAAAGCAGCACTCGAGTTTCGGCTACAGCAGTTTGCAGAGCCCCGGCTCCGGCCTCAACGCCTGCCAGTACAACAGCTGACGGGCCCGCGGCCGCGCTGCACCGCGCACGCACAGACACGGCACCCCCGAGAAAGAGAGAGGAGGAGGAGAGCAGAACCCGAGCAAGCGAGAGAGCAAACAAAACAAAAATAACGACAAAAAAATATAACCCCCCCAAAGTTTCGCGGATTTCGATTGCATAGGGAAGAAAAAAAATATTAATAATAATTTCAACCAACACAACCATCAGGACAACTTTTTTTTTTAACATCAAAAAATAACACCGTTAACGGACCAGAAATCTTTTTGCAAGGGACAACCGAAATCTGGTACATGGATGAGTTGCAATTTTTCTCTGGATTATGCGGGTTGTATGTGTTTACTTGAACTTGCACAGGAGTTATTTTCCTTTTCTTTTTTTTTTTCCTTTTTTTTTCTTTTTTTTTCTTTTTTTTTCCTTTTTTTTTTTCCTCAACGCCCCCACTTCCCCGCGAGGAGAGGGGCGAGGGAGGGGGACGCCTCGGTGGTGAGAGCCAGTGGGACGCTTCTTGGCCACTTGTCGCACGGGAAGAGTTTGGTTAAAGTTTACCACTGAGAAACAGAAACACACGCGAAAAAAAAATATATTAAAAAAAGGCGGAAAAAAATATAATTCGCAGAAAACACTCTGCGGGTAAGAAACAAGAAATGGTTAAAATATTAGGTATGAAACTATTAAAAATAATAATGACAAGGGTCAACCACTTATATAAGGCTATATTTATATCTGCCGTTACATTATGCCGGATCATTGTCCATGGCGGTTGAATAAACTGTTTTTAAAATGCATGATTCTTGATTTTTTTCTTTAGTTGGAAGCTATAATCCAGTCATTCCTGATACTAAGCAGCTCAAGGTTCCTACCTCTTCACCCTTTCCAAAAGACTGCAGTATCCCCGGTTGTGAGACTAGCACAAATATCCTCCAGCGATGCAAAAAAAAAAAAAAAATCCAAAAAGACTCAACTGCTCAGCATTTTCCTCACCCAAAGTCTTATCCTGATAATGAAATTATCGTTCATCTTTATTTAAATGCGGGGGAGGGGGTTCCTCAAAAGAAAAGAAGAAAAAAAAGAAAAACTTTTGGAGTTTAGAAAAAAAATAAAAGACCTAAAATGGTCCACTATGAAGTGAATCCTGATACTGCATCTCCGCTAGAGAAACGGCGAGCCTCGGCGTCCGGAAAGGTTGCTTAGCAAAGCTCCAAGTGTTCCTTGGTTTTCTAGCTGTGAAGGAAAAACAAGGAATCAAAAAAAGAAAACTTAAGGTGTTATTATCTTAAGGTGTTATTATGTAAATGTAGATACTTTAACAAGTGCTTGTTGGCAAAAAAAATGGAAATGATAAATATGAACTTTATTAATACGCATACAAAACGCATATGAAGTTTAATTGCAGGCATATTTGTTGCTTATTTTTTGTCGATACTTATTACCTGTAGATGACAAAGAAACATAATATAAAATGCACACGGTACTTCTTTCCCAGTGTATTTCACACCTGTGGTAAACGTTACGCTGGATGTTTCAGTTATGCTGTTGTGGATAAGGATGCAGTATATATTGTTTTATAAGTTATGTTTTGTGATTTTTTTTTTCAAAATTAAGAGCATGGGAATAAAAAAAAAGACAAAACGAAATCAAGAAATGTTCTTTAATGTTTCTTTGCGTAGCTGCGGTTAAGAGACCGGCTCTGTCGGAAGCAAAGGGTTTTTTTGCGCTCGCCCGCGGGCCTTGCGCGGCCGGCAGCGGCGGGGACGGCTCTTTGCGCGGAGGCTGAATAATATCACCGTTAATCGTGCACGTATTTTTTCCACCCCCTCCCCGCAAAAAGAGCTACCCCGCGCACCTCCGCGCTCCCTCCTCGCGTTCCAGCCCCGGTCCCGCTGCAGCGTTTCCCGGTCACGGAGTTTCGGCGCAGTTTTCCCTCTCTCCACCGCGCAAGCCTCAAATCGGGCCCGACGCGATGGTCTTGATTTAACGATTGTTCTTTTTTTTTTTTAGTCTGTTTCCAAGCCGTTGCAAGCATCAATTACACTGACCATTTGTTGTTTGTTACTATTAATAATAATAATTTTTATTATTTATTAGCTACTGTTTATTACTGCTAATTATTTGTTGTTATTAATATTATTTTGTGGAGGAAACAACAACAACAGCAACAAAATCCAAGCCGCGAAGCGAAGCTGGCGGCTCCGCGGTCCCCGACGGCGCGAGGGGCCGCTGCCGGCGCCGCCTCCCCGCGGCCCCTGCGCGCCCGCGGAAATCCCCGCGCCCCCTGCTCCGCACCCTCCGCACGGCGCCTTTCGGGGCCGGCTGAGCCCCAGGGCTCCCAGCCGGGACCCCCCGCACGGAGATTTTGCGGGGGGACCCGCTCCCAGGGCGCCGCGTGATTGTTCCGAGCTTTGCAGGGGCTGTTTTCCCCCTCTCCCCAAAGCGGGGCTCAGCACGAGGTGCTCAGAGCCCCCTCTGCTACATTATCCCTTGGGGGCTTATAGGAGTATGTATCAGAGCAGGAAAACTCCTGGTTTTCCCCTCCGTTTTCCATACGGTTTACATCCAAATGCCCCAGGCTGTTATTTCACGCCAGCTTTCCCGTTTTCCCCACGCTCCTGGAGGCAGCACCGTTAGTCCTGCTGTGGAGTCTCGAGTGCCTGAGCGCTCGTGTTTAACCAAGTCCTGCCGTGGGTGTGAAACGTGAGTCCCAACCCCTCCCGGGCCCCTGCCAGCGCTGCAGTCCAGGGGTGCCGGTGAAATCTGGGCATCTCGACACATTTATGGCTCAGGGGAAGGAAAGCTCCAAGGAAACACTGAGAGACAGCAACATGGGCACCTTTTCTGTGAGCTTAGGGTGCATCCTCCTTGCAGACGCTATCAGTCTCCTCCATGCTTTGAGCCCAGACTCTCCGGGCTGCTTGGAGCAAGGCTTGGCACTGCTTTGCCCAAGCCTGACTCCCTCCAGGAGATGCTGGGGGCCAAATCCACCTCCTCCCACCCCCGTCTGCACTGGAGACCCTCTCCGCACTGTGCCGGAGGTCACACAGGCTCTGCTGTCGTCTGCTCCAGAGCCCCAAAAGGGAGGTCCCAGGTATAAACCAGCTCCTTGGGAGTTTTGGAACCGCCCTGGCCACCAGCTCAGCTGTGCGCGTTTCTGCACAGCAGAGCTTTTGCAAAAGCCTTTCCAGAGCGCGGAGCTCGAGCAGGGGGTTCTGCGGCGGCATCGCCTTGGACCCACCGCGGCTCCACCTTGGTGGCCCTCTGCCCTCCTCTAGGTGCCCTGGCCCTAGACCAGCTCCCGGCCTCCTGGCCATCAAGGACAGCAACCACTTTGAGGCACTGAAATAGCTGGAGCGCATTTTTCCATCTGCTCCAGGCTACTGACTTGCCCGGGAGCCCTGCACGGTCTCCCGAGGTCCCATACGGAGCCCACACTGCAGCCTTTCCCATTGCATCCTGGCCCGGGTGAAGCTCACAAAAGGTTTTCCTGCCTCAGACGGTGCTGCTCATTCGAGATTAAATGTCTCACAATAAAAAGCTGTGGTCAGTTTAACTCGGAGCTGCATACTTGCCTTTATCTGTGGCCTGGAACGCAGCAAGCTATGCAAAGTCCCATTTAAATTAATGGGATGCTTCAGCACTGATTTTAATGGGATTTTGTATAATAAAAATAACACTTCGGAATGCCCTGACGTTTTGTTGCAAACTTGCAACAAAGGTCTCTGGAGCTGGGATAATAAAAATACAGGCTTGATTTGAAACCTATGAGGATTTTGTCATTAATCTCAATGGCACAGTTTCAGGCCTTATTGTTTTAGTGTGCTGTTATATAAGTAAAAATTACTTCAGTAATTAAACAAAAGTTTGTGACAACTTTTCTGACCCAGTCTGGCAGCCAGTAGGTGAAAAATGTAGTTTGATATTATTAAAACAGCCAAGATATTCAGACTCGTAAACCAGCCTTTATACAAGGACTGAAAACAAATAAAAACAAGAGGCTGCACATTATTTGGCTAAATAAGAGTTTGCCCTTCAAACAATATTAAGCTGCAAATACTTCAGGTCTCTCTCTCTCTCTTTTTTTTTTTAATCTAGCCGAGAGAATAATTTTCTGCTCACCTTCATGGAAAACAGCAAAACAAAGTCCTTCAAAGTAAAACATGTTTTAATTAACAGAATAAAGTCTCGAGCTATGCAGCAAGGCTCCTCTGCAGCTCACCACTGTGCGACCCACGCAGGCCGGCTGCACTTATTAACAAGCTACAGGCTACGCTCTGCTCCAAACTGATTAAGCAGCAGAGCTGCAGGCATATTTTCTATCAAAAAAAAGTCTCAGTGGCAGCCAGTCTTTTCTTTGCAGCAGGATTTGTTGTTGTTGTTGCTTTAAACAGGAAAAATTTGTTCCTACCGAAACTCCGATTCCTCTAATGTAAAAATGCCCAAGACGAGATTTTTATTTAATGAAGCCTTCTACAGAAATAAAATTTCTTGTAGGATTTTTTTTTTAAAAAAGAGAAAATATATATGCATTTGATTTTTTTTTTCTTCTCTTGACCCAAGAAGTTTCTTGCAAAAATGCAGGTAGAGGTTCAGCCTTTGTGGGAAAGGAGCAGATTTTCCCAGTTCTTGGCAGGAGCAGAGGCTCTTTTGTGCCCACAGGGAGCCCCGAACCAGCCCCTCCGTGCAGCTCCGCCGAGGCAGGCGGATAACTGACGGCAATAGGCGATGCCTCCATGGAATAACATGTCAAAAAGCAACGTTCAGTCCAGGTTGCTAGTTCATGTCTCACATAGCAGCTCCAGAGCTTCCCCCCTTGCTAAAATAATAATAATAATAAAAAATTTCTATGTGTTAATATATAAGGAACAAAAATCTGACTTACTACGAGCAGGGACAAAGTAGCTGCTGTCCCGCAGGAGTGCAAAGTAATTTATTTTACAGGCTTCAGAGTGATACATGCCTGGGTACAGGAGATTAGCAGTGGGATTTTCGAAAGCCCTGTGTGAGTGAGGACCAGATTTTAAAAAAGAAAAAAAAAAAAAAGGTTTCATTGGATCATTGGATCGGTCCTGGTGTGAGGCTTCCTAGAAGTGAGCTGGGCACCTGGGATTTGGACACTGAGAGGGAAATTTTTGGAGGGATTTAGATGCTTGAAGATATAGTAAAAGCACCCAGTGGCCCCCAGCGCCTGGGTGAGCCTGTGGGGGGACCTAAGTCCCCACCAAAGACTGGTCCTCCCCTTTAAATCCTCTGGCGGGGGCTCATGGCATCCCCCGTGTCCCCTGTCCTGCAGGTGGCACTGGGGTCAGAACACATTTTGGAGGTGCTGGAGGTCGGGGAGACCTTGAGAAATCCTGTTGAGAAGCCAAAATTAATCAGCTGGGACCTGGCACCTCCATGGGTTGTATTTGCAGGAGCCACAACTTGGAAAAGGCCGGCAACCTTGAAAATATCCACAGTCATCTTCCTTCCCCTCTTGTTCCTTATCTATCCCACATAAATACACACACACTCTCAGCTCTCTGATTAACTCCTCTATACTAACCATCTCTTCCTTATACCTTTTAGCAAACCTTCCCCCCGGCCCTAGCCAACAAATGCTGATATTAGAGATCCGTGTATCTCAGACATATTCTTCAGTTTTCTCTTCCGTCGTATAAATTGCCGGTGGAACACAACTTAGTATCAGCTAAACACAAATTTATTTATTTCATCATGTTTCTCTAAGGTGCAAGGTTAAGATTAACTTTGAGGCTAGTGTCTGGGATAGGGTCAAGGATTACAGGTTGGAGCTGGGGGCTGGAGGCAGCTGGGGTTGGGGCTGAGATAGGTTTGGGGTTAGGGCTAGGGTTAGTTCAACATCTAGGGTTATGTTGGGACACAGCTGGGATAGCTCAAGCAATGGGTTAGGATTAGGACACAATTACACTTAGTATTAGGGTCTGCAACCAGATTTAGCTTGCATTGGGGTTAGATGTGGGGTTAGGATTGGAGGAGATCTGGAGGTTATAGGCAGTGTTGGGTTATGCTCAGTGAGGCAGGGTAAAGTTAGGGATTACATTAGGCTTAGGGTTGTGTTAGGGTAAGGTTTAAGGTTAGACTTGAGTTTGTATTCGTGTTAGGGTTCAGGGTTAGTTTTAGTTTTTTTCTGAGGGGAGAGGGAGGCAGATTTCAGCTTGGAACATGCAGTATCTCCCTATTTATTCCCTGTGTAATCAGGTCTATTCTCTTGACATTCCTCCTAGGACTTCTGATCACCTCTTTTTTTTTTTTCTCTCTCCCACAGATCTATGGGTGCTAACAGTAGAGTTTCATAATACTTCCCAATCCATTCTCCCCATATATTCTCATTTACCTGACCTATCTACCTATTTTGCATTCATTCTTGTCTCACACGTCTGGTCTAGCCCATACCTGCTAATCACTCTTGTCCTTTCTTACTGAGCTGATGTATTCAGCACTTCTGCTTTTGCCTATCAAACCTAAGACATCTACAAAACTAACGCCACAATGAACCAAATTTCTTTGCAGTCTAGTTTATTTTATACATACTCATTAAACTCATGTCTGTGACTACTTACCTATCTGATCCACTCATGCAAATTCTAATTAATCTCTCTGTATTTCCATAGCACATGGTAATCTATGTATTTCCATCTGCCTCCTGGTTCCATCCATATGCATCTTTCTGCTTGCCCATACCCACTCTGTCGAGCTTCCTGGTACACACTTATCTCTAGGCACATCCACATACTTCTTCATTAATCATCCTGTCCAGAATCTACCCATCCTTTTAGCATCCCTCTAATTGCATCTTGATCATCAGGCTAATTTCTCAACACTCCCAGCCCATGAACCGAGCTTCTGTCTCTTTTTCTGATACCCAGTCTGACTTGTTCACTAGCCAGTTATCCCAGGCTTGTTTTTTCAGCATAACCTCTAGTCTGTGTGGATTTTATATATAATTTATCTACCCCATGTTTCTCTTAACTAACTCTTCCTTATGCATTTTAATGTATCTGCTTTTCTTATATGCATATATATATATATATATTTAATGCACCTACCCAATATTTCCTTCACCTATCTGTGACATTTAAGTCTCCCTTTTTTATATTACTCTGTCTTCATTCCTCACACATAGTCTAGTAAATTCTCTGCCTTCTCTATGTGTATTATTAATTCATTACTTTATTAACTACTCATCTATTAACTCTGTTATTGTTCTTCCATTACCCCTTCCTTCCTTCTCTGCATTCCTCATAACAAATATAGACCCCATGCAGCCCACCTGTCCATTTTTTCTGATTGTATTAGTAATGTATTTATTCCATCACTGCAGCTATCTTTCTGTCCCTTTACCCAGACAACTCATGTTTTGCCTGCCATAAAGCCACCCGTCTCAATCTAATCTCTCCCTCTCTCTGGGCCTTTAATTTATTAACCTGCCCTCTTCATGTTTATCTAGTCAATCTTTCTGGCTCAAACGAGCTCAGTTAATACTCCCTTTAATCTGCATAACCACACATCTCTTCACCCCTCCATTCAATTTTTTACTTAGCTGATCTAACCCCAGAATATTCTCCGTGCTTATAGGGGCTCATCTCTTTATATATTCATTTTTTTTTTCCATTTCAGATCTGTTCGTGCCTGCTACTCATCTCACATCTATTTTATCTATGCATTCTATAATATCTTTACATCTCTTAACATAAGCTTACTGAGATATCTATTAATTCATGTCTCCATTTATTTTGTAAGCACTTATCTTTTTGGCTGGATCTGTACTTATCTACAGTTGGATCTGATAGATATTATATCTACACACTTAAGATACCTGCTCCACATTTCGATATTTTAATCTATCGACCTCATATTGATTTTGCTTAACTTTCCAACCATTCAGCAGCTACTTTACCTACCCAGTCTCATTTTCTCTTCATATTTATCTATTCCAAAGCTATTTAGCAAACTGACATGTGATACAGAGATCCTTATTTGCTCATTTTATCATGGCTATCAGGCTCAGATACACTTCTCTCATCCCGTGTGTGTTTATCTAGCTGATTTCAGTGTCTTTATAAGCTTTTTGGGTTATACCCCGTGGTCTGATTGATCTATCGCTTTGTGTGCTCACAGAGCCAACCTTTCTTTCCATTGCGCTCTGTAGTTCTCCCCTACCTAATTCTGCATCTTTGAGCATTTCCATCATACAGATATCCACCCTTGAGCCATCTCGCATCCAGCCCTGCTCTCCGTCCAACAGCTCCTACCTAGACTATCCAACCATGCAGGGCACTTGTCCTACATCTGCTCTAGTTACCCCTTGTCCATCAAGCCCAAACCTCTGGCTAGACCATATGGTGTATGTCCAATATACATATTTTTCCGTGCACCCCCTCATTCCCATTGCACTGCTACCAAATAACCCTTCACACTGCATGCACCTCCACAGTGATGCCAATCTACTCCCTCCTAGCCATCTTCCATGCACCCACCTGCACATCCCTACCTATTTACCCTTATGCATCTGCCTAATCCACTCATCACTTTAAGCCACAGGTTTTGTTATACAGCCACCCAGCTCCACATCTGCCACTCGTGCTCATCTTTCCCAGCCGGAGCCCACACTGATCCGTTTGCTCCGTGCGCCCGACACGGGCTCGCGCTTGTGCTAAAGGGGGTTGCAGCTCTGAGTGACCTTTAGCAGCAATACCCTTATCACACACGGTGACCTTGCCTTGCACGGGGCCAGGAGGCACAAGGATATGGACAGCAAGAACAGGGATCATCTGAATGAAGGGTCATGAAACGTCGGGTGTCTCAAAGCACTAGTAGCAGACGGCTGCAAATACATAGTTTGCTCCCAGCACGGTGTGTGCATGTGGCATGGGGGAGAATCAAGACTATCATGCTAACAAGCTGAAGAAAAGTTGACAACAACAGACAAAAAAACAATCTTTGTAGCAGTGAAACGGGTGATTTTTCATGCTATGGCATGGGTCAGCTTCTCCAGGTTTAAATATCTGCTTGGCTGTGGCAGCTGCATGGGTGATAACATAGGTATCGGTTTTGCCATCCTATAGAGCAGGATAAGAGAAGAAATACCAAATTTTTCATCTAAGCTTTCCATTCCCTCTTTTAGGTGTAATTTCCTATATTTTGCTAGTGCTCCAGCATCTTTTTTTGACCAGGCATCGTGCATTTGCCCAGCACCATTTCTAGGTAATTTCCATATTGCAAAACAGAGACCACCCTCTTTTTACTCTTAACTGTTGGGTTTCATTCTCCTGCTGAAATTCTCACTGCTGATCTGGGTCCAAACAACAGCCTGGTGGGATCAAACCCTGTGTGTCTGAAATGCTGAAATCGCTGAACCTCTGAATTTGGGAGTATCCAGATCCAGGAGCTGGGATTAGAGGGTAACAATGCTAAAATGGGGAGCTCAGCTTTGAATGCCTTGTTGGTGATTTCTCTATCCTTGATTATCCTGGAAAACTGCCCCAAAGCATCACTTGCTGCCTCAAATCTCTGGGATCCATCCATGCATCACAGGCTGCCGGAGCAGCTCCAGCAAGCGCATGGGTGAGCGCCGAGCGAGGCGCCCGGCGTGTTTGCCGAGTCCTTGCAACTCGCAGATGCAGCAAGAGCAGGGGAAGAGGAGGGCAGGAGGCAGGAAACTCTTGGGAAAGTGTCATAAATACCTCCCGATATTCCTGCAGATAGCAGAGCCCGCACAAGCCCGGCTGGCCGCAATCGCCGGCCTGTGCGCCAAGCTGTTTGTCTTGGTCTTTGCATTAGGTAAATGCCCAACCCAAATGGGCTGATAAAAGCAGACACCCAGGGAAAAAAAAAAAAAAGAAAAAAAAAAAAAAGAAAAAAAAAAAAAAGAAGAAAAACAAGCCAGAGACAAAGTCCCCCAATCAACATCAGAAAAAAAAGGCAGGACCAGACAGCCATTTAGTGAGCATCTCAAAGCTATCTACCGTCTGCTGGAGGGGCTTTAAAGACACCAGATTTGTGTGCTTGGCCAAAGCCAGGCGAATTGCAGTCTAAAGCTTTTCCTTGAATTCAAGGCTGTGTTTACTGCAGCCAGGGCGAGGGGAAGGAGGCAACCCCAAAGCCCTCCCTCCTCCTCTTCCCCCACCCTGCAAGCCCCGGGCTTGAAACTTGATTTAAAAAAAAAATACAAGATTGAATTTCAGTTTGCAGGATTAGGGAGACGACTTTTAGGGGCTGCTTGTTGGAAAAAAAGCAAAGCAAAGCAGCTGGGAGGGATTAGGCTGAGCTGGCGTCTGCACTTTCAACTGATTCAATTTTGCTCCACAAGACATTGTATCTGAGCCTTTCTGGAGACTATTCAAAGCAAATCATTTTCATTTTACCATTTGGTAAGTGATCAGAGTCTATTTTTAGTGACTTAGAAGTGTCGGGTTTTTTCTCTCTCTCCTTTTCGATTTGGTGTTTTGTTTTTTTTTTCTTCCCCTTTCCCCCTCTTCTTCCACGCTCGCCTATCCGCACTGGGGCTCTCAAGAACAGGCATGTTTCGCGGGAGCGTTTCCCGCAGCCAGCACCTTCCTGGCGCGATCCCTGGCAGCAGGAGAGGCACCGGGGCTGCCAGGGCTGCTCCACTGCCCTGGGGCTCCAGCTGAATCCTGGCAATTTTGGGCAAAGGCAGCGCAGGAGCCGCTGCCACCGGCTCCGGCAGCCTCAGTGGTTGGCAGAGGTCAGCGGTGGCCCCGGCTGTGCCGCGGCCGACGGTCCCAGGTGACAGTTTTTCAGGTGATGCTTCCTCATTTTTAAATTTTATTTTAATTTATTTATTTTCCCCTTCCAGAGCTTAATTTGGCAGTTCTGTGTTTTGCGAAATGTGTATTGCCCTCCGTATGTTTTTCATTGGAAATCAGAAAAGCTTTTTAAAAATGCCTATGAGAAAAAAAGAAAAAAAAATAAGAAAAAAATAAGGAAAATGCTTATGTATTTTTTTTTGAGGGGGGGGGAGAGAAGAGGAATAAATGTGATCAATGCTTTTCTTTGCAGCTTGAAATTCTGCTAGAGTTTACTTTTCCTTATATCCCACTTCACTGAAACGTGGTGGGCTGGGGGGTGCGTTTTTTCCTTTGCTGCTTTTGCATTTTCTGGATGGGGAAGGTGCGTAGGGGGCTGAGAGGGGCCGAAAGGGCCCTGCAGCAGCACCCGGGGTGGCCGCAGCCCCAGTCCCGGTGCAAAAGAGCCGTTTGCTCCCGGAGGCTTCGCTGCCGCTCTGTGCTCCCTAGCAGAGAGCACGGATAAAACTGCTACATCCACCCCCTCATTTCCAAAGCAGAAAGAGAAGCCTCATCCAGCCCAGTGAAGGCTATTTTCCTTCTCCTCTTATATTCTTTGGGAGGTGTTTTTTCTATTAGCGATGTCTATAAAAAGCAGTTATTTTGCGTAACACCCTGCAGGCTGCATCCCGAATAACCTGGGTGACTTTCTGCGGTTTATTCAGCCCGTAAAGCCGGGAGGAAGCGGCATCACCCGACCCGGATTCGCACCCTGTGGCCGCGCACCCGAAGTGCACGGGCCCCCACGCGCATCCCCCTTGGGTCTACACCGGCAAGGAAGGATTAAAGCGACCCGGAGAAGGCAATAAACCCCATCCCAGTGCCGGGATGCCAGATGCAGGAGGGAAGTGGGGCCCCGGAGCTGGCAAAAGCCCAGGAGCCTGATGGAGGGACAGCCCCATCATGAAGGGGACCACTGGGAAGGATGCTCCGGCATGGGGAGAGAGCTGGAATCAGCTTTCCCTTAAAAACAAGGAGGGAAACAGCCCTCTACCCGATGCCTGCATTTGTAGGCCAGACAGGGGGGAAAAAAGAGGAATTTGCAAGCAGGCAGGAGCAAAGCATAACCCAATCTTGCAAAAAGGTGCCTTAAAAATACCACGTGCCTGTGTGCAAGATTTCTGCTGGTGCAGGGGGAAGGGGCAGAGGCAGTAGCTGGATGGCATGGGGGGGCCAGGGGATGGGAATTCGCTGAAACAAATGGGAATGGGTCTGAACAAAGGGGAAAGTTCTGCTTGCTGAGAATGGCAGATGGCACCAGCCCCACCATGCTGCCCTTCAGCTGCAGGAAAGTACAGTAAAGCAATTTAATGAAAACGCTTAAACAAGCAAACAGCGCAGTTAATTGAACCCATATGCATTAGGAAGGAAATCTAAAGTGTACTGATTCATTAAGTTTTATATAACTGTAAACCCCCAGAACCTAAGAAAGAGCAAGGAGCCATGATGAAGTGCCAGCTAAGAGGAGACCCTCTACCAAACTTCACTTTGCTCCGTTTTGTTATGACAAGAACAAGTGGTTTTAACAAGTACGCCATAAATCAGGAGTGCACACTGCAGCCTGGAGTCTTCCAGGTACCAAACTGGGCTGCACACTTGCATGCCTTTATTTTCTGGTAGTTTCTTTTTCTTTTCTTCAGCTTCTTCCAAGATACAGAAATAACTGGAACTTGGATGCTGTCATACGCAAAGAAAACAAGAAGAGAAGTCCCTCAGGTCTTTATTTATTTGTTTTACTCCAGCAAAACTTCCAGTGTTATCTAGAAGATGTTCCCTGCGTCATGTCTACCTGGAGGCCACGGGCTTTGGTCTATCAGATGTGTCTTTCATTCCTGAAACAAAATCCTCTCTGTTGCAAGGAGCATGTCTTGCCAGCCATGACTTTCTTGGTAGGAAACTGTTCAGGATGAAAAACCCAGGCTGAGAAAGGCTCTGCAAACTTGCTGTCAAACAGACTGGCTTGTTCAGTAGAGTCTCTGCC
Source organism: Tinamus guttatus (assembly GCF_059628265.1). Taxonomy (NCBI): domain Eukaryota; kingdom Metazoa; phylum Chordata; class Aves; order Tinamiformes; family Tinamidae; genus Tinamus; species Tinamus guttatus. Next base: position 2,333,877 of record NW_028289244.1, on the reverse strand, counting down.
ACAGGTTCAGTTTAAACTCTGCCCCCAGAAGTAAAATGTTGGGGACAAAAAGGTTCTTGAAGGTCCCTTTGAAGGAAGGGCAAAGAAGTTCCTTTTTGTCACAACAGGGCCAGAACCTCACCTGTGGATGAGGATAGCTTTGGAAATGCCTGGTTTTGGGTGCTTTAAGTGTGTTTTGGGGATGGGGTTATCCCATTTCCTGCCTTCTTTCCTCAAACTCTCCTGGACTCCTGGAGCAGGATTAGCACCACCTGCTGCATCTTCCCAGAAATCTGGGAGATCTCAAATGAAGGCCAAGAAAGGAAAGGTGAGGATTCAACACAAAAGCAAAGAAAGGGTTGAGGGTTGAGGTCTTGGCAGGTTGCAACGATGCTAATTTAAAGGGTTGCTGAGTGATGGTATTGAGAAGACTTCAGCTGGATCGAGGGTGGTCACAGCCAGGACGAGGTCTTAGCTATGGCTGGAAAAGCATTTCAGGGCACCCAGGGTGGCCAGGGAGGTCTTCAGGAGCCCCCTGAGGTCCCCAGGACTTTCCCCTCGCTCACACACACAGCACGGTGCAAGGGGGATGTAGCAGGAGAAACAGTAGTGCAAGCGAGACCGTGAAGTCCTCTTGAGCAGGGAGGCTAAATCCGGGGGCGCAGGCTTAAAGAAAAGGTAATAATAACAAAAAAGCACAAAAGAAGCAAGCTTTGCTAACGGACACACAGAGTATTATCGGAAAAAAAGTCTCAATTTAAAAATTGTTAAGAATGAAGACACCCAAGGCTCCTAGAGGGAGCCACCATGACTTCAGTGGAGGTCTGGTTCCCATTCCTGTCCCCACATGCAGTGGGAATACAGCGGGACCCGGGGACAGGGGAGCCTGGCTACAAAGTGCCTCTGGAGCAGAAATGTCCCTCCGGGAATACTGGGACCCTGCTTGGCTGTCCGGGATGTCCGTCACCCACAGGGTTAGAGACAGCGCTGATGGATTGGCCCCTATTCAACAGAGCACTTAAGCACAAGCTTAACTGTAAGTACGTACTTAAGTCCCTCCTTATATAGAAGAACATATGTTAACGCCCCAGCGAAGGCTGTGCTAAGTGCATGCTTAAAGTTAAGTGTCTGCTTAAGTGCTCTGTTGAGTCAGGGTTGTTGTTTACTTCCAACAATTGATGTCTCCTGGAATATCCACATTTCTACTTGTGAACCTGACACATCTGTTTTCCCTTAGCATTATTAATAGAGCCATTCTTCAAAAAAGAAAATACATGGCTGCACGATCTTCTAAAATCTGTGATCGCTGCGTTTCGGGAGCACATGGAATCAAGTTCGGAGCAGACCTATGTAGACTCCATGTGTTTTCCTCTCTTGTGGTACTGCTTTTTTATTAAATTTAGAGGGTTTATAAAGAAGCCACAAGGTGACAAAGCAACACAGAGTCACAGAAGGTACCAACAATCCAAATTCATCTTAACAAGAGAAGTGTCACATTGGGAAACCCTCAACTGGAAATGACCGCTGGAGAGTAAATTGTAAACTAAATTGAATTTCATTTCATTAAAATGAAACTCTTACTGCAAATAGGCATTAAATCAATATTTACCTACATGTGCATAACATAAATACAGACTTTTTAATCCCAAATAAAGTCATGCTAGGAAATCATGAACGAGGGAAGATCATTGGAGAGCAGCCCAACAGCACCAGGGACAACTCGAGGAATCCTGACATGTCCCCGCTTGGAACAGCTCGCTGCACCAGGGAGCACTGAGACAAGCACCAAGATGCATCCAGGAAAGATTCATCGGATAAGGCACCAGACAACATCTCACACCTTTGCTCAGCCTTTTGGGTGGTTTTTTTTTTTTTTTTTTTGCATAATTTTGGCAGATTTCAGTAGTGGTTGTGTGGCAGCCGGGTGCTGGTCCTGCTCTGCTCCGTGCTTTCCTTGGATCCGTCCTGGGCCCCTCCTGCCCTGCCGGGCGGTCTCCCATCCATGCTGGAGCCTCAGACCACAACCGAAGGAAATCACTAAACTGAATTGCTCCGACTAAGTCCTCAGCAGGGTTTGACTGGTAAATGTTTAACAAGGAGAACTCCCTGTCCTCTCCTGGCACACATTAAACTAATACACTTATTTTAACAAGGGAAAGGTTTCCCTAAGCTCCTGCTCAATTTGAGCCCTCAACTTCTACAAAAGCCGGTGTGAGGGAGGCTTCCTGGGGCTCAGTAATCGCTGGGACTAAATGAGAGATGGCACCGAGCCACCACCCTGGAGCCCGGGACCTCCGCAGGGCTGGGGATCGCTCGGCTCCGGGCTTCCCACTCATGGTGATCCCAGTGTCCATCGCCGCTCCGTCGGCTCTCCAGGGTTTCAGCCATCCCACGATGGCCACAGCCCGTCCACGGTTCATGCTGGATATGGTTGGCACAGGCAGGACTTGCTGCACAGCGCTGGCTCCAGCAATGCCCCTGGCTGGGATGCGAGGTGCTCTCCCTGCCAGATGCATTTCCGACTTGCTCCCAAGGAGAGGAGCATCTCAGCAAGCAGCTCCCCGGTCTGCACCGCGGCTGTTCCAACGCTGGAGCTGCAGCTGGAGCAGCCATGGGGTGATGTTCCCAGGATGGGGCATCGTTGGGCGCAAACAGCAGATGTAGCAATGGGAACGCAGTGACTTCTGCTCCATGCTGCGGAGATGCTGCCTTTGTAGGAACCCTCCTCAGCTTCAGCGCCAGATGCTTCTCCTCCTGCCATCACAATCCTATGCCATGTCTGTCAACTGTCCCCCCAAAACTGTGGAGCATCTCTACAAATGCTCCTTCCCTCAGTGCTGCAGTCTGCCCTCGTCTCAACATTTAACTGACGTCTCTCTTGCAAAGAGCCAAGAAAAACATGATACATTTGCAAATGTTTTTCTCTCCCCTAGGAACCAGCAGGCACGCGGCTCTGCCGGCACTCACCTGCCCAGGCCTGGCATCGGGGCAGTGTGTTTCTCCTACAGCTGATAGTATCAGCAGGAAAACCCTTTCCACTGCGCCTGTTTTCTTGTGGGGCTGCGATTCCAACAAGTCTTACAGCAGCTTGGCAGTACAGTAAATAAGAAACAGATTTCCCCGTGTTTTGTTTTACCATTTTCTTCTTTTCATAGCATTCAAGTGTAGGCTCAGAGGTCTCTGATCTCACAGGTCTTGGGTTGCGCGTTCTGAACTTATGGCTCATAACCGAGCCGGGAGGGCCTGCTTTGCTAGGCAGATATCTCCAAGCAGAGCACGTTATCTGTGCTGGTGGGTAATTGGGCAACTAATTAGGAGAGTAGAAGTGCACGTGCAATTGTTCAGAAATGCAAATTTTGATGGGAAAATGAAAGGAAAGCAAGACCCGTGGGGCATGCCCCATGTCCTGCATGGCAGCAATCCTGAAATTGCTCTTTCTCTGTGCCAGAAGAACCTGCCGGTTTCTGTGCTGGTTTGAGACCCCTTGCCGCTTCCTGCAGCATTGCCGAGCTCTGCTGCATCCTGCAGGACGTGGCAGGAGGCCTCGAATGAAGGAAAATTCTGCAAATTTTCTGCAAAGCTGCCATGTTTGAGAGCCCGCTCGCACCTGCAAACAGCAATGTCCCGGCTCCAAACTCTGCGTCTGGTTCTCTTTCCATGCCAGCATCCATCTAGAACAGCCTGACCAGTTAGATTAGCCCCTGTGCACAGGCGTGCAAGAGGATTCATCATTTAGCTGGGTAGTTAGGCCTATTAAGATCAAACTCCATTTGCAGTCTTCCCTTAATCTCCTAACTGGACTAATGCTCTTCCAACTCAGGGATGTTCCCACTAATTTTGAACACTTCGTTACGGTATTTTTAGCAACTGAGGTGGGCAGGGGAGCAACAGTCGAGGCCTTGCGGTGCTTGTGGTCGGAGCATGGTGCTCCCTACCAGCCCAGCATCAAATGCTCTATTGGCCTAAGGGTAGGACTCCTTGCAGTAGCACATTTGGGGAGCAAATCTGGTGCCTTTTCCAAGGAAACCCTCCCAGGATAGAGCCACCTTGCAGAACACACACTGATCTCCTTACCGAATGAAGACAAGCGATGGCAAAGCACAAATCCATCGAAAGCCTGTCCCACCAAAGCAAAAATCCCATCGCAGCCCAGTGATTACAGAGGGAAGCAATGCTAGGGCTGGCTGCAAGTCATTGCTGATGTCATCGCTGACATCATCGCTGAGGTCACTCCCATATCCATGATGGTATCATCACTGCTCCAGGTCTGCAGCTCTGGAGTAAGCTGGTGCTGGGGCATCTCCAGGGAAGCCTCTGGAGAAAATAAAAAGTATCCTGGTATTTACACGAAAGCCTCCAAACTTTGTTATCCTCCTAAATGCAGTTTCTCTTTTAAACACAGCGTTTTGCACATTGCACATTTGTTTGCAGCCAGCTAACGAGGCCAGATTAGCCCTGTGTAGGTTCCAGCACGAGGCAGCAGCAGCAGGGAGCCAGTCCCGAGCATGGAGGTGCCTCCACGCGCCCCTGCAGCCTCCTCTGCAAGGCTGACGTGCAAAGCAGGCAGGTAACTCCCTTCATCCCAACCTGCTGCTCGAACGTGCACCACGGCAATGACGGAGGATCACAGCCGCAAACCAGAGGTGGGATTCTGTCTGGAGGATTTCAGAGGTGTCTAGAGGCTTTGGGTGCTGAGGCTGGCATAGGCCAAGGTCCCAACTTCCATGTGAGCTGCTGGAGTCAGGCTGTGTTTCTGGGAGTGCAAACCAGCAAGCAAAAATGGCGCAGGCAGCTCTGGAGAGCAGGTCAGTGGGCATCCAAAACCATCTCCTCTCGGAGCCTGGAGCTGTGGACACACAGCCCCACAGCCCGGGATTGTACACCAAGACACGTGGAAAAGTAAGGTTTGGCAGGGAAAAGTTTGGTATGGAATACAAAAAAACCCTATTGGGCTATATGGCAAAATTACCATCACCCTGTCTAGTAACTTCAGAAGTAATTAGGAGCAGTTTTATAGCTACAAGATCCCACTGGGCACTAGACTAGTAAAACAGCATCCAAGTCTTCTGATGGGAGCATGCAGAATCCCAGGACACGCTCATCCACCACCTCAGGGACCCGTCACCTCTCATGACCAGCCAAGCCTGGCTCATAGCTCATAGAATGTCCAAACCCTCAGAAAGGCCAGACTCCCAAAGGGCTAGGTTGAGATTTGGGAGATTAAGCTGGTCAAGGTTTTGGAGGCCTCCTTTGAGGCTCCTCTATGGAAGGATGGATGCACCTCCCTGGCCAGCAACCCATTCCTAAGTACCCAGCCCAACATGCAGCAGCAAAGGCCACCAACAAAAGCTGGCCATTTCTTCGGATCCATTCTTCTGATTTTAGTATTTTTCCACCAGCAGAAGAGACAAGAGGCTGTTTCCAGGTTGCCAAAATAAAAAGCAGTGGTAGAGGCCACTGCACCGCAAGCAAATTGCTTGCCGCGACGCGGGCTGCAGCACCAGCCTCACGTTTGCAGGAGGAGCAATTTTACAGTGCCAGTTTAAACCATTAATAACGGTCCGCACAAATCCTTGCAAGCTTCCAATGTTATGTAAACACAAGTGAATTAAAATTATTTTTTCCATTGCTGCTTAAAGCGTGCGATGTTTTTTCTAAGCGGCCCCATGAGCAAAAGAGAGGGTGAGTCTGCAGCGACGTCCTGGAGCCCGGCCAGCTCCGAGCAAGTACTTTATATTTCACTCTCGAGATGGTCAGAGCGGAGGTTTAAGAGGCTTTGAACACAAACAGCGTTGGGTTAGTCCTGCTTCGAGTGGCAGCGAGCACGGGAGACATAAACAGATTTCATTTGAACCCGGCTTAATGTAACTGGGTTTACAGATTGGCCACAGATTTCGACATCCATCAGCAGGGCTGTACATGCAGCCCAGGCGTGGGGTCTGGGGGGGACAGGGTGTTGGTGCCACCGCTCTGCACTGTCCCCAGGCCCAGCCTCGGGCAGCGCCGGCGGGCGCGTTATCTGCGCATGGAAATAGCTGACCTACTTCACGGAGCAAACCTGGAATCAATTAATGTCTAGCCTGCATTTAGGAGAGGCAAAACACTATATAAACATTATGTATCATTTAGCTTCTGGGGAAAAGCCATTGCCTGAGAAAAGGGGCCTCTCTTTCTACAAGGTCCAGTCCACCCTTCTTCAACCACTGCCTTGCACCGGCCCAGAGGAGGAGCAGGGCACTAAATATATTAATTTTCCCTCATTAATACGTGCAGGCTCTGCCCTCGCTCTGTCCCCCAAAGCTGCTTCTGACACAGAGATGGGACCGAATGGGACACATGGTCTACCTGGTTCCTGGGCACCACCAGCCCTGGCCACAGCAGCCAAGGGCTGTCCCAGCAGGGCCAGAGCCCAAGGGTGTCAAAAATCTTAAATAAATAAATAAATAAAAATAAAAAAAGCTTTATAGCAACTACAACGCAAACCCCGGAGTAATTCACCAACTCAGCAGCACCTACTGCATCCTGACCCCGGTATGTGTGACACTGTTTTGTTGAAATCTCAGTTCATGCTACTCGTAGAAGAAGATAAATTGGTTGAAACAAGTAAACTTCTTTTAACCTCACTGCTATTAACATGGAAGTCCCCAAAAGTAATTTCTAGGATCTGCATTCGCTTCCCGCACCTTGGTTTTGCCAGCACAGTGAACACAGCAGTGGTCCTGTGCTCCGAATAAAATCCCGGGGTCCCTTTTCGGCATCCCCTGGGGCTGCGGATGCCTCACGCTGCTCCATGGGGCCAGTTCATGGGAAGCCTCCCGGTGCGAGTGTCGGAGCAAAGCAGGTTTTGATCTAGTCTCAGCAAAAACGGTCCCAGAGCACTGGAGCGCCACATGTGTTTCCATCATGTTGGGGAAGTTTTCGGAAGTATTCCTCATAAAACACAAAATTATTACAAACGAGAACATGAAAAACAAATTTAGGAGGAACTCATGTCACTGCTTTCTCTCTGGTCCTTTTACGAGGAGCTTCTGTGAGCAGCTGCAAACCCCTTCAAGAAGGACAAGAGACCATGGTCCAGACCTGGCCAATACCATTCCCATCCCAAATAAACAGGAACAGTGACGTGATTAGCATGGAGCTGCCTTTAGGGCATGCTAACAGTGCAAAAGGCAGCTCCAAGGCCAGTGTATAAAAAGTAGAGCTGTAAAGAAATACCAAGAGGAGCTCACTGCTGTGATAACAGCCTGGGGCATCGTCGGCAGCATCCCATCTCTCTCCGTTGGGAAAAACATCAATAATTTTGATTTGGGTGATGTTCTGTGCTGCTCCTTGTTTATTTTGCTGCTGAGAGCCGTAGCAGGATGGTATGTCCTTGAGGAGGCTTAAATAGAAGTTATTGTTATTTAGTAAAACTCAGCACCCAGAAACCCACTATGAAAACCCTCATGACTTTGCAGCACCCACAGGTCAGAAACACATCCTGGGCACCCAACACCCAGCTTGCACTTTCTTCCCTCTTGTCACCCTCCAGCTCTAATTTCCTGGGTACCACAGCAAAGGGAGGATAGGGTGACAAGTAAATCATGATGGGTACAGGTTGCTACAGCTCCGTTAATCCTCGTCGTCTGTGCAACAAGAGACAGGTCACGGTGGCCCTTTCCCTGTTAGATGATGCATGTGGCAGTGACTACCGTGCCTGGGTGCCTCCTCTACCAGGGCTGGCTCTGGGGCAGCGAGATATTACAATATCTCCAATAAGGACATGATGTTATGGTCTGTGTCCTCAGCACGGTTCATTTCTCTCCAGCTCAGAACAGCCCCTTAGCTATATCGGGTCTGCTTGATCCTAGAAAGGAAGGACAGACAGTTCAGGCACTTGCAGGTCTAATCCCAGCTTTATTGCAAGGTTTCCATGAAAAGGAGCTGAGCTGTAATGCTTTGGGAGCGTGCAGTTCCTGCAGCCCGAACAACAGTGTCCTTCCTGGGCTGCCACCTACCAGGTGTGTCAGGGTCTCCATCAGCACCCGGGATAGACATGGCAAGAATGAGCCAGGAGAAAGGAAAACTAATGTTTCCCGAATTATTTTTGGTTGCAAATGCTTCTGTCCTTACTCAATAGAGCTTCGGAATAAAGATTCTGGGCAGAGTCCTGACAGTCCCCAAGGATCACGTTGCCCACGACAAAACCTTTATTTTTCAATCTTCTCAGGCAGTGGCTGAGATTTTCCTTCCATGCTTTCCAAGATCCTGCTCAATACGCCAAGCATTTCACAATGTAGCTCTTGTAATCTGCAACGAGAGGGGAGCATGGCAAAACTATCCTGCTAGCAGGATGGATCACTTTCCAATACCATTGAAATACCATGTGGAGAGCCTATTTAAGAGGCATATAGAGAAGAGCACTCCATCTAACCACCCCTCTGTAAACCCAGGCAGTTCAAAAACAGTGAAAAGATCCCATGTATTTTGTATGAAGCTGACTCCCCTTTCTGTGTTGGTTTTATTTAACATTCTTTCAAATATTTTTCTCCTAAAGATCAGATATGGTGAATGGCAGAAGTGCCATGTGGGACCGGATCAGCAATGTGCACGGCAAAACACTTCAGGAGCGCTAGTCCTGATGGGTGCATTCAGCACACAGAGGAAAAGTGATGCTAAGACTCCTGGAAGGATCCCTGATCCCATGGGGAACTGGACAGGAGGGAATTTTCAAAATAATATGTCTAGGGCAGTGGTCAGATCTGTGGTCGGGGAGGCAGCAGCGCTCCATAAACCATTTCCTGGCACAAGCTGGAGATGTGGTGAGCTCTGCTGAACCAGCCATTGGCATCTCTCTCTCTCCCCCAACGTGGTCCTCAGCATGAGAAAGCTGCAGCACTCCAGACCAGATCCAGGGTTTTTTAAACAATAGGTACCCAACGTGATCATAGGCTTGCCTCACATTAAGGTTAACCTAAGATGTGTAAAATGTGTCAGGCTGCATTCGAAGGATTTGAGGGAGGTTTTTATGGTTACACGGTCTAAGCGAATTGCCTAGGGTTAGTCACTCCCCTGAACAAGATCCAGAAAAGTCCATTGCTGAGTCAAAGCACAGGTCAGCCTGGATTACTGCTGTAACAAGGCAGGCGAGCATCCTGCCTCCTCTCCTCCTGAATGTGGGTACCAACAAATCACCCCAGTTCCATAAATGCAGGAAGGGCCCTCCTCTCTCCTAGGGATGCAGCAAGGAAACGTGAGAGGCAGGTGGAGGATGGACACTGGTTCTGGGGGACACCCAGGGCTTCCCTGGGGACAAGACGTGCTGCACGAGGCCACCTCTGTCCCTTGCCCTGCACAGGGGTAGGTGGCCCTGTCCAGGAATGCTGCTCACTCCAAGCAAATTTTCCATGTGTTTTGGTTTGAGTGTGTTAGAAAACAGCCCTGTTTGTAGCGCGTATTGGATGTGGGAGCTTTCCTAAGCTCTCAGTACTGCTCATGCTGAGAACAGCAGCATTTTCCCTAAGGAGGATGGCCAAAAAACGTCCACTCGCTCCAATAACCCAGTATGTAGAAAGAGTATTCGGGGGTCTTTTGTCTTGGAGTCTCCCCCATACTCACCAGCTCCACGGTTACCAACCTCTCCACTGACTCATCCTGCAGGTCCAAGACTGTCAAATAAAGATCAATAAACCGGAGGCTGACGCAAAAATCCTCTACGATGATGGAATCCGTGTGGTGCAATGTCTTCTTGAAGTTATCCACCATCTCGCTGAAGGCTCTATATTGAATGGATTTCTGGTGAGAAAAAAAAACAAGCTCAGGAACAGAACACTGTTAGCAATGAGAAGGGGTCGCACAGAGATAGTTGTTCTCCAGACACTTGCGAGCTCCTGCTTGCACCAAGCAGGGTGAAACGAGAGATGGGCTGGAAATGGGGCAATCTGTAATTCCTGCCCCCATGGGGCTTTAGGAGAATGGGGTAGGTGTTGCACGTCCTGGTACCAGCAATCTGTAATTGCCTGTTGAGAAGGGACCCAAGGAGATGGGTCCTGTCATTGTTGAGCTATTGCCACCCCTGGTGCTAGGAGCAAGACTTAAATTGCTGCTCAAAACCAGTCACTCGACACAGTATTTGGACCAGGGATTTTCTGGCCCAAATGCAAGAGCACTCTCAGCCGAGCCATTCTGAAATGATTAAATTACATTTTCTAGCAAGAATGAGCAGAAGAGTTGGGGGAAACAGGCAGTCACGTTGCTCTAATCATTTACATTTCAGTGACAGCTTTACTACATTTACTTCAAGACTGCTTTGCAAAAGCCCTTTATCAAGCAAGGCAAAGCACTCCTGCAGAACCCAGGACATGAATTTCAAGTCCGTAGTAACATTTTGGAAACTTTGCATCAACAGACTGCGAGAGAGCAGGCAGCATCGCGACCTCCCTCGAGTGCTCGCTGAAAGGGAGTCCAAGTCATTTCTGGACGGGATTCTTGGCTTGACATGACCTGAAAAGTTTTCTTGTTAATTTCTCTTTGAAGTTAAACAAATTCAGACAGAAATACACTGAAACCTTTTCTAATATCTTTACCATTAAGTTCCATTGCAATGCTTTTAAGAGCTGATCCTACCAAAATTCTACCATGTGATGATCCTACCAAAAATGCACAGAGAATGTACAGCCTAAATTGTCATAAGAAAGGGGGGGAGTAAAAAAAAGTAAATTATTCCTCCATTGAAAATGGCTCATATTTTTCTTGTCATAGTGAAGAATACCTAATACCTGCAGTTCTTGCTATGCACCCAAGGCCAAACACTGCCTAGCTGGGTCACTCACCCGCTGATGTGTGATCTTGCTCATTTCCTCCTGCTGCTTTTTCAGGAGTACTTGTTTCTTGGCCCAAATTGCAGCCTTCCTCGTTGCTTTGCACTCCCGTTCGTACTTCTGGTTTGAGTCCTGCCAATGCCAAACGGGCAGCATGAGAGCGAGTCCCAGAGCACAGTCAGAGCGGATGGTTCAAGGGATCAGTCAAGGAGACTCGTGCTTCAAAACCCCCGGCCCAGCTCCAGCCCCACGAAGGAGCCAAAATTCTGTTAATTTAGATCAGCCGGGGCTGACACCCTGCGGTTGTCTGAATGCAGGATGCTCTTGCCATGGGCTTCACCTTATTCCATGTGCAGATTCATCCCTGCAGCCCAGTCCCTGTCTCCAAGCACTGACTTGTATCAGATGAGTTAGAGGCAGTTACAAGAACCATGAAATCAGCCAGGGGCTGACGAGACACAGGGTCTGTGTCTCTGCCCTTGGTGCAAAGTGCACTGGCTGCCCTGGTGCAAAGGGCTGGTGGTACTGGAGAAGTGGGAGATTTTAGCAACTGTGGAAAAACAAGAGTCAAAGTAGAGATGTAAAGATGACCCAAACCAGGCAGAGTTGGAAAGACATGCTTATTCTGCTCAGGACAAAGGACTTCTGAATCCAAAATGTTTCTAGTTGCACCAGGAGACCATTTTTACAAGCAGGCAAATGTCAGTTTTCCAAGATAGGCCTGTTGGCTAGTGACATGCGCCCCCAAACACAGACGTGCAATGCAAGGAACCACTACTACCTGCATTTTGATAATCACAACTCCAATGAACATGTGGAAGAACACAAAGAACCCCAGCAAGATGAACACAATCATGAACACGTGGCTGTTTGTAAACCCATGATTCTCCAGCTCTTCCTGTATGTCTGTCCAGCCATCAACCTGCAAATGCATTTAACCAGAACAGAGAGTTAGTTCCAAACCACAGTATAATTCACAAGCCATATGAGATCTTGCTCCTCTCTATTTTTTCTCTCTCCTTTTTATTTTTTATTTTTTAATTGAACACAGTTTCTTCTCTTCCTTAGAGTTCCAGGTTTAAGACAGCTAGCAAAGGTCTCATTGCCGGCAGCTTGAGAGATTTACCCTCCTGAATTTTCAATACACGGTAGGAAATTTATCTACCAAATCACATTTTTCAGAGAGATCTGCAATATGATCTCACTATAGAGCCATTCACACTCACCCCAGCACAGTTGCAAGTTAATTAATGGGCTTCTTCAGCAGCACTCCAAAATTCAGTTTGTTTTTTTGGCTGACAGGAACTGGAAAGTGCTGCTGTACTTACAGTGAATAAACTGAAGAGTGTGAAGAAGGCAGCCTCCATGTTGCCCCAGTTTTCCGTGTCTCCATTTTCAGGATGTCCATATAAACCATGTCCCAGAATGGCAAATATAAACATCAGTAGGAACAGCAAGATGAGGACATACGTCACTGTCTTCACCATCTGGCCAAGAGCCTTCATGACAATCTGCAGAAGGGAAAAGAAAGAGAGTGCTTCTTAGCAGAAGAAAAGGCAGCCCCAGGTAAAGGAAATGCCTGTTGGGCCAGGATGAAGGCAGGGAAGTGGCACAGCAATTCGGTAGGTGACAAGCTCCTGAGAGCAGTCCTGAACCAGCTCCTTCCCATGCACCTGCAGTGCAGTACCAGAAATCGAGGACAGTCGTGGGGCAGCCACCGCTGCGCACTCAAGTGCTACAAAATCCAGAGACTCTGCTCATGTTCAAGCCTCTTGGACTGGGAAATGTCCTTGGCAGGGCTCTGCAGTGAGCAAGTGCTGCCCAGAGGCAAGAGCAGGGGCTGTGCAGTGCCAGAGCGATGACTCTCAACACACATGAGCCTCTCACTCCTTCCTGACACAGGGTTTCACCGTGACAGGTTGCTAACAGAGTAACACGTTCATGTTCATAAAGGACACGGCTCTTCCTATCCCTTGCAATCCACCAAACCCAAACGAGCAGTGCTATTAACCCTCCTGCCTCAGCATCTACCCCGAGCTGCTGCCCTCAACCACTGCTGTGCAGCAAGGGCCTGGGTATGGAGAACTTCCCCCTCGTCCCTCCGGGGCTGCTCTCCTAGAGAAAGCCCTGTGCAAAGCTTGGGTTCACCCAGAAGGAGCAGGGTATGGCCCCTGAGACAGCCTGATTTCTTATAAAGACCTACATGTGACATCGATATATACAAAAGACACTCTTGGGAGTTGATGGGAATGCCGGCTGGGGGATTGAGCTTAGGTCGGATTCATCGGCAATGGCTTTTAGCCAAATGCAAACTTTCCTGTTAACTGCAAATTACAGAAGACGACATGTAGCCTCTTGCATCCATGTTATATTCCTCTAGAGACCAGCAGCCACATGGGCTGGCTGCTTTCCCCTCATTGCAACACGCCTGCTAACACCAGAGCGTTTCTCACACAGTGCACTAGCTCAGAGACCATCCATTTATCATTTCCTCTTTGGACAATAGCTCTGTCAACAGCATCTCAAGTTAAAGCTCTGAAATCTATCCAGTTGATCTGCTTGGATGGTACTTCCTGGTGCAGACATTTGTGCAAAGCTAGCATAAGACGTTCTTTCCAGTCCCCCCTAGCTGCCAAAAAGTTGATCCTGTTATGATGGATTAAGGACTCCCGCAGCACTTGCCTGAATAGACTTTTGGCTTTTGCAAGGCTGGTGTGCTCTAGAAAACAAACACACAACACTGCGTCTGGCCAAACGTCCCAGGTCCTTCTTTTGGCCACTAGTCACTCCTCAACCTCGATGGGCTGAATTTCTTGGATCTACCTACCAAGGCAACAAAGACTTATGCAAAGGCGAGTGCCGGCTTTGCCTTTTTTTTTTTCCCTCTAAAATTTCCAGCTCTGGCAGCTTTGCTAAGAGTGACCACAGAGGAAAGCGATAATGTGGCCTCATGGCCGTGTCACCCAGCCGTGCTCAGAGACGGGCGGCAAGAGCGGGGGTTGCCAGCTCTGTGCCTGCACCACAGAGACCCAGCAGTGATGCTGTAGGTAGCAGCGGTGCAGTCACCTGGACACATCCAAAACTCAGGAGGAGTCAGGTCAGAACACGTCGTCTGGACCACAGGAAGCTGCAGAGTATCCCCAGTTCATAGCTTATATCCACAGGCAGCATCAGGATTGCCTGAGCCTGCTTTCCTCTCCAGGACAGGCCAAGGAAATGGCCCAGACCAGACTGTGCAACGCCTCTGAGCATCTCCCCAGATGGGGAGCGTTCCCAAATGGATGCTCACTCCCTGCCAGGAGGTTTCCGATCACTCCTTGCCCAAAACCCATTCAATCCAGCCATCCTACGGCATTTTTGCCACGTTATGTCACGGCATTCGGCATAAAGAAAAACAACCTCCCCTGGCCCAGCGTAGCAGGAGGGCTGTAAAAAGACTCGGGGCAACTGCAGGCTGGCAAGTGCCTCCTGTGCAGGAGCATCGAGGCGTCCCAGCGGCCAGGGCAGCTCCTGCCTCCCCGCGCGCCCTCAGGAACTGCTGCAGATTCCTCCAAGCTCATATTAAGAAGGAGCTTTGTGGTTCACAGCCTGCACAGGTAGTAAACTACATTGAAATTAATCCTAAATATATATTTTTTAAAAAAGCAGAAAAGTCCTTTTTTTTTTTCTTTCCCTTGAAGAACAGCCTGGCATTTTGAAAGTTTGTTTTCAATTTGAAATAAAGATGAACGGGGCCTACACTGGAACGGGGATTGCAGCTAACAGAACGTCTCTGTATGGAATACAACAAGGAAATTATTTCCTCAAGGTGGAAATTTATTGCTCCAAGGTGGAAGGCAGAGTGTTTTAAAGAGGTTTTTAATTAATAAAGGGAAACGTGCCAAGAATGTGTTGCATGTTTGAGCTCTGTGCATTAAATACTGCTAACCTGTTGAGGGCCAATTTAGACTTCAATTAATAAATTACAATGCACACACAGGTATAAGTAACCTCCCACACCCTCAGCAAAACACATTTAGGCAGACCTATTGCATTTTTAAATGATTTTTAAGCAAAGAGGTGTTGCCTGTTGGGATGTCAAACAGCTTGGGGCGCTCGTCTCCTCAGATCAGGATGCAAAGGCAGGAATCACATGGCCCTGGAAAAGGGGAGGCAGGAGTAAGGCAGGACTTTGTGTGATATTTATAACAGCTCTGGCACAGGAAGGGACTGCTAGAGCCTAAAGAATTTTCCTTCTTTGGATAGTTTTTCCCAATAATGCCATCCAGGCACTCTCTCCCAAAGGCAGGTACAGTGTCCCAGTGGGCACAGTTCCTTACTGTCAAGTCTCACTGTCTTCCACCAAAGCCTATGTTTGCACGGGCCAGATTTCCAACAGCATTTAGGCTCTTAAAGCCACAAACTTGTGCCTACTGGGATTTTTCAAAGCACCTTTGCGTTTAAACATCCCATGGGAGTAAGGTGCCAAGTCTTATCCTCCAGTTTTCCTTACTCTTCGTCCCCAAACACGGCATCTCGGGCGGTGAGTCCCACAAGTTGAAGCGCGTGTAGCGTGAGCTCCAAGCAAACACAAACTCTTCATTGGCATTAAACATCTGCCCACTTTGCCATGCGTCAATTAGCTCTTTTTTAATCATCCAGACTAAACACGAGCATCCGATTTGCCTTTCCCAAATCATTCGTTATTTCATAGGCTATGCTGTCCCTCCTCCCAGCAACACAGAATAATTAACATATAAAAGTCTGGCGATAAGTGAAGTTTACGATCCAAACTAGAGCAACGAAGGCTCAGAAGTGAACGTTATAAGAGCCCTGTGCCCATAAACATCCCACTTCTGGTGGGCTCCCCAGCCAATTAATCACACGCAGAAATGCTGGCCGAGCATTCATTGCCCACATAAGCTCCTTGCTGAAAAACAAACCTCCAGCGCTGCCAGGAGAGAGCTAAGCAGGAGATGGCGGAGGAAAACACGCACAACCCAGGAGCAGCACGTGACCCCTATTTTACAGGGATTTTTTTGTGTCTACTCTGCTGTAGTAAAAATAAAATCCCTGCACTCCACTGGGGAGGGAGCAGAAATGGGAAAGAAACCGTGACCAAGTCAGGGGTGTCTTAAAGAAATCAGGGACTATTAGACTTCTCCTTCCCTCCCAGGCTACCGTGATCAACAGCCCCGTGAGAGGCCAGGCAGCCCCCTGGACACCCAGCGCTCGCTTAAAAAGACCAGGAAAGAGAGTCTGAGTCCAAAGGGACGGAAGAGCCGCCGTCACCGAGCGGAGGGCCGAGCTTTACCCGCATCCCGCTGCTGTACTTGATGAGCTTGAGGATGCGCAGGGCCTGGAGGCCTTTGGCCACCTCCCAGGAGTGGGCCGGAGGCGAGCTGAAAGCGGGCAGGATGAAGGCCAGGAGCAGGATGACGGCGTCCAGGACATTGTAGCCGTCCTTCCAGTAGCCGATGGGGTCCACGTAGAGCTTGAGTAGAAACTCGCTGGTGTAAATGGAGAGGATGAGCGAGTCCGTGAGCTGTGTGGGGAGATGGGGACGTAAGCACCTTGCTGACCTAAGGGATGGCACCTCGGCTGCTGGCACCATGCCTGTGGGGACCTGGACCCGGCCACAGGGACTGTCACCAGGACTGGGCCTGAGAGACACTGCAGTACAGAGCAGAACTGTTGTCCATTGGTGCTGCTGGCCCAGAGGCCACCATGGAACTCAAGGAAAAAATTCTTAACAGTGAGGGTGACAGCACTGGAACAGGCTGCCCAGAGAGGTTGTGGAGTCTCCTTCTCTGGAGATCTTCAAAACCCGCTTGGACGCAGTCCTGTGCCACGTGCTCTAGGTGACCCTGTGTGTGCAGGGGGTTGGACTGGATGACATCTAGAGGTCCTTTCCTCTATGATTCTATGTCCTCCCTCTACAGGGGGGCTCCTGGTCCCTGCTCCTGCCGTTCTTGCAGCAAATGTGGGCCCCAAAGCAGCATTAGCCTCAAAATGGACCTCTGAAGGGCCACGAAAACCAAGAAAACAGCAGAACGTGGACCGAGGCCCTGTTCCACCAAACAGCATCCCAACGCAGCTGTGGAGGGGCACAAGGAGGGCATGGGGAGGAGGAGCGGAGCAGATGCCATCCCCATTGCAAACACCCACCGGGTCCCCTCAGCAAGGGACAAATGGGAAGCAGAGAGGCCCTGGAAAGCCGCAGTTCAGCGCTGATCAGTCATGAGGCCACACGAGGGTCCCAGCTGCATCCCAGATCAGGGACCCTCCATCCTGGCACCGCCTGCTTCTCCCGCACAATCCTGCTTCTGGAGGCGGCGCTTTCCGAAACCTCTGAAGTTCCCCCAGAGCGACTTGACATTAGCCAGGTCTCTCTATATATTACTGGGGTATATAATTAAGGCTCAGAGATTTGCGTACAGTAGCTGAGTTGTGTAACACGAGGAAATCAAGGAGCGCTACAAGAGGGGGTTTTCAATGTGAAAATTGACTAATAAAAGCGTGCTTAAGCCAGCCGCCTTGCAACAACGGAGGGGAAAAGAGCCGCCATGAAAAGGACGTAACCGTTGCCTTCTAAGAACGATAACCACCATGGGAAGGAGCTTAAAGCTCAGCCCTGAAATGTGTTTCCCGGCCTTACCGCGAAGAAGGTGCTGGAGCTGAGCCGGAGGCGGTAGTCGGTCTCCACGGCCAGGAAGACGGCGTTGAGCGACACGATACAGATCATGAGGAAGGCGAAGAAGGGGCTGCCCAGCAGCCGGCGCAGGTAGGCGCAGAACTTGGTGTCCTTCCTCCTGCCAGGAAGAGCTCGGGATACCCAAGTGGCCACCGGCAAGGAGGACTCGAGGGACAACGTGTCCCCTTGCCCATGGCTCGAGGGACAACGTGTCCCCTCGCCCGTGGCTCTCTGCATGCCAAGTTCAAGCGCAGTTTTCCAGAGGGTCCCAGCCATCCCAAGCAGCGGAAAGGCTGAGAAGTTTGGCTCAGCCGGCGGATTGGGACAGATGAGCAGGAATTTAGGGGTCTTGTTGGACATCCCTTATCACTGCTGGGTTCTGCAGGTACAGGACTGGGTGGCTGTGAGACTGAATCCTGATCAAACACAGCGTGGAGACCTTGCAACATGTTGTGTATGGACACCAGCACTCGGAGCTTGCTGTCCTTTTTTTTTTTAAAAAAAAATCTGTGATTTCATCTCATCCAGGAAACAGTATGGCTCCTTAATGATATTTAAATTTAATATCACGTGGAAAGCACACAAAATATCACCCTGAGTACATTTGCTCCCACGCAGAGCCAGGCCTGACCACTCGCTCTTGCAGGCTGGAGACTCCTATGGCCAAGCCCAGCCCTACCGAGACCCTTGTGAATCCTCGGCTCGCCAGCTCCACGTCAGAGCCCTTCACCTCACGTCCAGGGGTACAAACCCACCCACTGCAGTCGTCTCTCACTAGGTTTGCTTTCAGGAGGTGGAATAGCCACACAATTCTGTAGCCAGCAGGGACAGGCATGTCCCAAAGGGAAGGACTGCTAGGATAAGTCAAGCTGCTCCTGGTCGGGAAAAATGCACAGAAAACATAGACATATTCTGTTCTCAGAGGACATAAATGAGGGACTAGGACATTCTTGTTCCCTTGTTTTTGCCACCAAAGGTCATGGTCTAATAAGTACCGAATCTGAGGAAGTCAGTTAATGGCAGTGAGGAAAACCATCAATACCTGAGACATACTTAAGAACTGTTAAATATTTGTAAAATAATATTTGAAGTGTAATCAAAGCTAACACAAAATTCAACCCTTTGCTTTCATTCAACATAATTGCATATTGACCCAGTCGATCCCATGGTGGGTCCCACAGCACAGGAATTACCCAGCAGGTGAATCCCGTCATCCACCCCAATCCCATCCCCGTTAACCCAAGAGCCGCGTTAGGACGACTTCGCTCCACGAGTACCTGAAGTGAGAGAACACCGAGTACCGGGTGTCCACCTCGGAAAAGGAGGTCAGGGACGTCAGGAGGAGGTCGGACATGACGCGCTTCTTGTGCAAGGGCTCCATGGCCGGAGGCGCCGCGCGACAGCGGCCGCTCCACGCGGGACACGCTGGAACCCGTCGCGCAGCGTCGCTGTTTGTGAGGTCACTTCCAGCCGGAGGAATCCGTGTTCCAGGCCAACTCCTGGAGAAATAAAATCCCTAAAATCGCTAGGAAAATAACAAGCAGGTGCTGCTTATTCCCCAACTCACTGCTTTTGCAAGCAGAAAGATAAAGAGGAGGTAACCGCAGGGTTTCGCTGCTCCACAATCCTCTGCCAAGGTGGCATGGGCAGGGTGTCCTCCCCCTCTTCCCAGGGGATTGCTGCATCCCTGCTCCACACGGTGGGACCGGGAGGGAAGCGCTCCAGGTGCCTGTCCCCATGGAGGCAGCCCTTTGGCTTTGGCAGTGCAAAATAACGCGAGCCGCTTCACTCTGTTTTCATGTATTGTTTTCATCCTGGCAATATTGTGTGTATATATATATATATATATATGTGTGTATATATATGTATAAAATTACAAGCACTCCTACAAAGAGGCAAAATTACATTCATTTTCAGCATTTACAGCCTGCGAGGTGCCAAAGTAGCAGGCGACAAGCATTTTTTTATTGCTGGACACTGCCCAGCTCTTCCATACAAACCGCACGGACAGTTTCTTGCGGTGAGACTTTCATCGCTCCCTGAGGAAACCAGGAAAAAACCTTGTCCCTGGTGTCCAGCGGGCCTCGGCTGCGCATTCCGAGGGGCTCCCTTTGGAAGGGGATCGTGGGGCTGTGCCGTTCAGCATCCTGCATCCGTGCTGTGCATAGGGTGAATCCTCCTCCGCGACGCCAGGGAGAAAACTCACAACCACATCTGCTGCTTTTCGCCTTGTTTCCTTAGGAAGCGCAGCCGGAGCGTTAACGATTGCTAATTCCTGTCACTCTGGGAGCCTCCTGGGCGCGCTGCTCTGGATGCTCCATGAGGATGTCATTCCAGGACACACATGTTCGGCTGATCCCAAGGCGCAGCCACAAATATTTGTCTTCTGGAGCAAACAGAAGTGACAAACTGACAGCAGCTTGTGCAGTGGATTTCCCTAGCCGAGTTAAGTGGCAATTCCCTTGCTGGCCGGAGGCTCAAGGCTGGCAGGGCTGCCCATGCCAGTCAGAAGCTGCAGAAAGCCTGAAGCCTTCAAAATAGCATTTTGCATGATTGAGAAGCAAGGAAAAGGCAGAGCAGGGCTGAGGGAACAGAGAAGCTGCATTGAAGCAAGGATCTGCACAAACCCTAAGTTATTTTATCCTTCAAAGCCTGGGGCTGCTGCAAGCATCCAAGAGTCGGGAAAGACTCAGGACCTTGATGGTTCAACCTGTTGTTCCGGTCCCACCTTTTCCTATTACCATGTGTGCCCACAGGGAGCAAAACCAGCAGAAAAGTCAAGTCCAACTCGCCCGGTGCTGTTGCTTTGCTCTGCTGGACACCCAGGCTATCAGAGCGGGCAGGCTCACGGCCAGCCCAGGCTCATCCGGACGCTGCGATCCCTCCGGGCTCACTCGGAGCAGAGGACGGATAGAGTGTCTAAAGAGAGCAGAAGAGTCACATCACAGACTAGGTTGGCGGGGACACATCCAGTTAAAATCAACCTAGATGCAGGAGGAAACAACCTTCCTCCCTTTGAGGAGCAAGGTCGTTTCCTGACTGATTACCCATATACTTAAAGCCACAATCAGCCTTCAAGAAAAAATTAAAAACAAAAAGCTCCCTTACTCTTCTCTGCAGAGAGCAGCTAGTTTCAGATGCTCCAAGAGCTAAAGTAGCTGGTGGTGATTTTTTTTTTTCCTATCAGAGTGTGTAAATAAATACCAATATTCCAAATCAAAGACCTCCCAGGAACTAAGTATTATTTATCTTAAATTTATCTTAAAACTAAACATCTTTGTCACATATACATAATAACAAAGAAACAAATAACAAAGGAGGAACTTGATTTTATTGTTTTTTTTTCCAAAGCGTTTGCATTATATACCAATTTCTAACAACAGTTTTCACAGTTCACTAGAGACATTGTCACAACAAGCTTTGTTCACGTGCCCACGGGTAACAGAAGGTACCACTGTCTCGCTGGGTGTTTTGGTTTCATTTATTCCTTGCAACATTGACCATTTTCAAGCCATATCAGGGAAATCCGCTGCTTCAGTGGGAAAAGGCACTTTTAAGGGAAGAACATTTGAACAGAGAGTCTGAATTGGGTCTCTTTTACATTTTTATGTGGTAACTTAAGTGTAGCTACTGGCAACAAACTCCAACATCTCACATATTCATTCCTGTTACCAATTAGCGCATGACAGGACACTTGCTAAGGATTAACAAAAAAATTGCCTTTCTTATGTTATCAACGTGAGTATCTGCTTGTCAGCTATTGGCATTTTGCATCCAAAATATGTGAGAGAGACCACACACCCGACACATCCACCCCGCTCGGATCTTGGCAACCACTCACACGTCAGCAGGTATCTCCGTGCTCGGCAGTTCATAACGCGCCTTGGGTGTCATTCCCGCTACGGATTTAGGCCTTTCCGGAGTGTCAATCTTCCGGGAACGCCGCAGCGGCAATGAGGCAGGACTGGGCACGCGGGGACAGCAAAGGGCTGGCACAGAGGGGCCCACTGCTGCAGTCTAGTGCTTTTAACATTAGAAGAATAGCTCTAGGAAATGGATCGTTCAGAATGATTGTTTGGCTGTTTTATCTTCTGCATCCTCACCTGCAGCCAGCAATGACCAGGGATAAGCCCAGGCTTATTTTTAGAGGGGGGTCTCTCACACTGAGCTCTTAAAGGAAGACAAGGCTAAACCAGTCTGTTTTGTTTTGTTTTTTGATTTTGGTTTCCTAATTAAGTACCTCTGAGGGATTTGACCTAAATCAGTGTTGCAAGGAATGAGGGCTACTACTCAAACACAAACCATCGCTAGCGACCCCGTTAAAATATCTCACATCTTCGTTACACCGAAGCAGCAGCTTTGTCGATAAACTGGGCCAGCTTCACATCTCTTCTGGTCAGTCCACCACAGTCGTGGGAAATAAGAGTTATCTGAACCTGTAAAAAAGGAATGGGCATGGATTAGAAGAGCCCTCCTGGTCTTGGTTGCATAGACTGATTGAGGGTTAATCCACACACTGGGTGCTCTGCAGTGAGCTGGTTTAACCAAGAAATAAAAGCTCTCCGCAAATAGGGAATTGAAGTCTTGCTGCTTATGTATTAGGAAATATTGTTGGTGAGGAGGCTTAACAGAACCTGAAGCGAAGTTCCCTGCAGAATGAAGCAGACTTGTCCTCTTGGATTTCATCCAGAAAGAAGTGTCCGATTAAACAACCCATTTTAACTCCATGTATCAGCGTCACCAAGAATTTGGTGATGTGGCCCCTGCGTCGGTCTGTTTAGACTGACACACACAACGAGCTGGGCACCTTCTCAGACATTTTACAGAGATTTGGGGAAAAGGAACGAGAGAAAAGGGAAGCCAAGAAAATCATTGAGAGTAGGTGCTCAGGACTCTGCCCAGTTGCCATTTAACTACCCTTTAAACCGGGTGACTGCAGGGGTTGCTGTATATTTTGCCAAGTTCCAAAACCAACAGCTCAGCACAATGAAATGAGAAGTATTACAAAATAAAAGTAAAGGGAGAGCAAAACTCCCCTGTACACACCTGCCTTTCATTGCATCACCTTTCGTTGCAGTATACTTTGTACCCTTGCAAATACAAGACCACCATCAGTTAAGGAATAGTATAAACAAATTTTACAAGCTGCTAGGTTGAGGCACAGTGGCCCACATTTGTCTAAAATAACAACAACAACAATAATTAAAAAATCAAGTCTAAATTTAGAATTTCAGGCTGCCATTTAGGGACTGATCTCCTGCTCCTCTGGCTCCTAACTTGTTGCTCAGAGAGGAATTGAAAGTTGCTGAGTGTTCACTAGCTTCAAAACAGTCATTTATTCAGGTTAAATAAGGAAGGGCTTAAAGGGCTCTATTTAATTCCTAAATCCTGGCCAGAAACGTTAAGTGTCAGTCCAAATCACGCAGCTGGTAGAAAATAATTGCAGAGAAGGACTCGGTTCCTTGTGCCATCTCACCACTGCAAACCTTGGAGAATATGTGTATTTTACTCTTTGGAAGATCCCAGAGCTGGAGCACTCCAGAAGAACGTCCAACAAAGTGGTGAGAACATTCTCACACACAGAAAGGAAAGAGCTGGAGAAAAATATGTCGGAAAAGAAGAAAACCAAGACACCAACTCATTCCATCCATGAGGAGAATGGGGCTATCTCTGCAAAGATCATTTTTAAGCAACACGTCCTATTTCTGCCACTGTATGTCAGCTAAAAAGACAAAGGTGTAGAGCGTGTGCCACTATGACAGGGTCTTGGGCTACTTAATTCACAGTGACTGTAACCAAAGGTGGTGGATGTGTTACCTTGCTGTAGACATTAAACCATTCTGGGTGGTGATTCATCTTCTCTGCTTGCAGAGCGACTCGTGTCATAAATCCGAAAGCCTAGGAGAGAAGGAGCAAAGACAGAAACAGTCATCTATCCACCAGGACAACTGCCCCATGTTACCCTGGCACCGAATCCGCCCAATTGCACCATCTAAAATCTGGATAGTCCCAGAGATGCTCCAGAACACAGGGCCTCATTTTTGCTTGCACGAAGGAGCGTTTCATCTCATGCCACCAAAGCATTTCCTGATGCAGAAATTATCCCCTTCACGTGCTGGTAAATCATTCTGCTAAATGTTCCTTACTCGGGAATTCAAAGCCACTGCATGGGAGCAACGATTTTACCTTTGACACCACAAGGTATTTTTGCCAAGCTGCCATTTCTAGTTAAGCATCATGGCCCAGCAGTCTTATACTGGACAGACACCAGAAACATCCTTTCATGTAATTACTTGGTTGTTTATTTTCCAGGGGGCAAGAAAGGCAGCAGGTGGGTTTGGCACTCTGCTTCATGACCTCATATTTTACCTGAATCAGTTAAAATAGATTTCCTAGTTTTCTGCCCCTATATTCTGCACCGCACATTTCTCCAGAAGGCAGTTTTTATCACAGCCTCAAGAAGAAAATAATAGGAGACTCTTGCCAAAATACTTAGAGTAAATGACTACGCTACAAAGAAAACGAGGATGGCCATGCAAAACAGGAGTGCAATTATACTATGGGGCCCAAAGGGTCTCAGTGCATGAGCAGAAAGCCTTAAAGTCAACGGGCTTTGCTCATGTTGTGCTTCATCCATAGGGCACAGGACCTAAATTAACATGCAGAACAAAAGTCACATCCACCTCTATGGTCTGGTTCATATTACAATACAACAGTCTCATCAAAAACCTACCTGATATAGGTAGTTTTGCAGTGCTAATTTACTGGAGAGAACATAGAGAGTCCACATTCCACCAAGCGATGGCCATTTCAAACAAACATGTGGTCAATAAATAACATATAATGGTTGATAATAGTTTCAGTCTTTTTGCCTCTCACAAATTGCAAAAAGCTTTAAGAAAAAAAGAATCCAGAGCCTGGATGAAGTATGACTTTGTTAGTCGCTTTGCCAGTCAAATGAATGCAAACGTTATAATCAGAGAAAATCATTCCAATGAGGTTTGTCATTTAGAAATCACCAAACTGTCAGCAATTAAAAAGCTTTCTTCTTTGACCCAAGAGCATTCCAAAATTTGGGAAACCTAACTTCCCTTGAAGCTCTCATTTGGTTTAATTTTACTTGGAGTGAACAATTATGCTTAAGAAATTTCAAATGTTTCAGCAACAAGCTTTGAAGCCGAAAGCTTCAAGTTGTGCGCTAGACGTTAGTGAGAAGTTGGAACACATATGCAAGAATTGCTCTGAAACTTATTTTATTTAAACTTTGTTAGAGTTGGCTTAATTGGAGTGCTATTTCCCACATTACAGCCTATACACAGAATTGTCCCAAAGGTTTGAAATAGTCAGCAACGGATCTGCAGTTAGACCGCCTTTGTGCAAGAAAACAAGGGAAAAAATAGATCAAATTTCTGAAAAACTCTCTCCTGACAAGGGATTGGTTTCGAGGCAGAGGATCCTCCCCAGGACAGGTCATCCTGCTTGTTCCTAGGACCCTAAGGCTGGAGATGCTGGAGTCTCCACAGACAGTTTGTTTATAGGAAGGATGAAAAAAGGCACATATGTGGTGCGTACATATTGCCCTGCTTTACTCAAGGCAATTCTTTGGCATTGCAAATAAGTCAGAGCAACTTGCTTCTTATATTCAAGTTTATTTTATTTATACACAAGAAGAAAAAAATCTCCCTCTACAAAAATGAGCTACAGCTCTGCGGAGCAAATTTCACCCCTGCAATCTCCATTAAGGTCCTAAACACTTCCTTTGCCAATTAAATTAATTAGAACGCTATTGTTTACGAATCACCTTTATATTTGTAGAGCCGTAACCTTCCTTTTAGAAAATACGATTGGCACTGGAAGAAAAAGATATTTAGGTTTGATTAGCTATGAAAACACTATTATATAAAATCAGTTTGGACATTTCTTCACGTCTTGAAACTCGATCGGTAATTTGGTCTAATTGGTGATCAAGGAAACTATCTTGTGATCAATTAAAGTAATTACCACATTCCGGCAACAAAACCAACCCTAATTTGAGAAGGAGTCTGCACTTCTTCAACTTTAATTAAAAATAATGAAAATTATTAAACAGTCTGCAGTGCAAGATCATTGTCAAGACTGCAGCAGTGGGTAGAGTTTATCAGAGCATCATACATTTCTTGACAGAAGGAGGACAAGTACTTTACTTATCACAGTAAGATCCAAAACAATCTTGACCTTAAATATACTAATGGTAGAGTTCTGTAGCCTCTTGGCCACTAAAGAGAACTTTTCCAGATCTTAACTTGAAAAACAGGGCGGAACAGAAGGATTCATGTGTCTTCCAGAAACCATGAATAAGTGTTTAAAGATGCTCAATGTATTAAATATTATATAACGTATCGAGCTATTTCAGTAACAGGCATATTAAGTAAATATTGTCAAAATAATCTCCAAATACTTTGGAGCTATTCAGGCTCAAATAACACCTGTAAATGTAGGTTAATCTAAATAAGTTCATCATAAACCCCAGCCAAGGAGGAGAGCAAAACCTGGCAAGAAATGAGGCGACAGCAGCAGGAAAAGCACCAAGCGGAGCAATCCCAAACAGAGAAGATGCCCTCCTGGATTCCTAGCAGGTCTTCTCCCTTCGCGTCTTGTAAGACCATCAAGGCAGGAACTGAAACTACTGGTGCTTCAGGTGCAATGGCGCTTTAAAATATTTTTCAAATACTACCAGTCGTAGTGTGCCTGCATGAGAGGAAAATCAGAGCTACTCTTGGAAGAATAACTTATACTAAGAAAGTGGAAAAAAAAGAATAAAAATAATAAAAAAACTGTCATCTTTCTCAAGTAGTCTTTTGGGACTGGCCAAACCGCTTTTTAAAGTGACAAAAAATGCTACCACGAATGAGGCTCCATGCAAGTTGTGTTTCTCGAAAATGGGAAAAACAGAAGTGGGAGAAACGATGAAATTCCACCCGCCGCTCCGCACGGCACAACGCTTAGCGGCGCCGGGAGCCTCGCAGGATCCCTGGGCTAATCTGCTATTATTCTTCCTTTCACACTTCTTAAGCAAGGAATCAATTCATCTTAATACTTTTTAAACATGCTGCTTTTGCACTGCGCTTGCCAACATTATCTTGATGAGTTATACATCAAAGCAACGCAGGTCGATAAGTCGTGCTAATATATCACCCAACAGCGAGTCCCCAGTGACAGATTACTGCAGTGCATCTCCAGAACGAAGCAGCTGACAGTACTTTACACACACAAAAATGAAGATATTCAAGAGAAACAGCTGAGGGGCTCCACAGTATAACCGTGCTTTTTATTTATTTGTTTTAAAACGTGTAAATTTTGAAGACAGTACCCAGGCCGCTTCCACCTCCTGCAGCCGTTGAGCCAAGGAAACCATATGCTAATCACAAGTACATTAAGTTTCTGCCTCCCATCTGTCATTATAATGCTTGAGGCAGCATTAACCTCGACCCCAGGCAATGTAAGGGCTACCTGTCTTCCCTCCCACACCCATCAGGGCTACTTTGGTATCGGTTATCGTCGGGAAATGCATAAATAACCCAAGTTATAGTGACATTGTCATATTGACAATAGAGAACTTGGCTTAGCCCATTTCTTTTCCATTCACTCAAGTAAAAATGATCATCTCTGGGTTCCTCAAGCAGTTTTGAGGGCTTATCACAAAAACAAACTCAGCTTGCCCAGGTTCAGTCCCAAGCAGTAGGTTTTTTTTTTTTTACATATCTAGCTTGCATTACTACCTAACAGATAAAAGGTAAAACTCCTCAATGTCAAGCTAAATTGAGGTACCTTTCATAATGCTACTAGGGGGTTAATTTAATCTCATGCCGTTTTCTGCTGTGCTCACAAGAAACACCAAGTGTGCTTTATTTTAACTCAACCAACTCCATTAAAATATTTTTACCTTATAAATATGCAAAATCTTCTTATAGTCACATATGAATTTGAAAGTGACAATACGGTTAAAACACAAATGGAAAAGGACGAATCCCGTTCATATTTTAAAAGGTGAGAGCAACGCACAAGGACCACTATCCGCTCCTAGGAGCACGTTCCCATTTTAGGATTCTCTCCCTTTTGTGCCATCGGTTCTCTGAACATTTTCCTGGGAAATTGAATCCACGTGGCGTTAGACATTGGGTGTCTTTATTTTCGGCCCTGTCTGGGTTTATACATGACATGAACCAGGGGAGCACGTTCCGGTTGCTCTTCTCCCTGCTCACGTCATTCCAGGAACCCTGGAACATTCCTTCCTAAGGATGCAACTAAATCATGTCCTAGAAACGCTCCATGGGCAGCCCCTTGGGCGACCCTGCTGCTCCGGGCTGCCCTGAGGGCCTTTCCCTGCGTCCCCCCTGGGCCCAGCTCATCCCGCTGCCAGAGCACGCTTGGCCTTGGCCAAAACCTTGACATTTTGCCCAAGTTTCCCTGCTACCTCCTCTTCAGGATCTTGTTACTCCGACCATTAACACATCCAATGCTCCCATTCTCCTGCTCAGGGGTGGAGGGAAAGGCTGGAAGTGGAATCCTGCAGACATATAGACAAGCACCAAGATGCCATTTCTGTCTTAAAGAAAGAAACGTGGCACCACAAAAAAAAAAACAAACAGAAAAACCCTACAACCTCCAACTTAATTGTCCACATTCTTCTTCATTTACAACAACCTTTCACAAAACCAGCGCTGGCAGCTCGCACGCCACACGCGTATCCGCACGCATCCTTTCCAACAAAACGAAGCCTCGCTTTGCTCTTCAAAATAAAGTTACCTATTTATTAACTTAAAAACAAAGTTTCCTATTACAGCTGCAAACTCCAAACTGTGACTTACATGTTAGATCTGCCACAATGTGTGAAAACCTTCACCCTATGTTCTGCAAAAAAGGCTGTTTCTGTCTTGCAACACTTGTTTACAATTATGTCAGTGAAGAAACTAGCTAGCCAGCTCTATATCAAACATTTCTGACAGCAAAAGCACAAACACTGATCTATTCTAAGTAGCTTGCCACTCTATGTAATCTTGGAAGAGGCATTCTTGCCTTTGATTCTGAAAATGTTTATATTTCATACATTATGCAAATAGTTTTTATATATTAAGAAATAATGCAAGCAAAGCTCAAGTTAAATTAAATTCTTCAACAATAACTTTGCCAAAGCACTGATTTTCCTATAAAAAAAATTATTCCAATTTGTTGATCTTACACTGGATGAAACATACTGTAACAATCTTCATAATTTATGTCCTGTTGGGACACTATGATTTAAAGTAACATAATACAGACCCGCATCACTGCTAATTTAAACCACCTGACCAGATAAACAACAGTTTCCCCTTCCCTCTTCACTGAGGGTATTTCTGTTTATTGTCATATGATTTACCAATTTGAAGAACACGCAGAATAAGTAGAGGCAAAGGGAACTGGAGCTCTGAGGCCTTTCCCAAACTGGGGTGTTTTCTCGCACAGGTACCGGGACAATGTCAAGAGCTGCAGGAGATGACAGAGGCAATTCCAGGAATTCTGTCCTTGGGAAAAAGCCCGGGCTGCTCAGAGAGAAGGATAGTTAAAAACGACTCCGTGCGATCACAACGAGCGGCAGCACAAGAAGCTCAATGGCTCCAATGCTGCTAAAGATGCATTTCTCCCAAATAAATTTGGGCCAAATTTTATCTCCCAAATTCCACAGGAATGACAGGGTTATCCCAAGACAGGTGCGATCACAGTGTGCCCCATAAGAGACTCAACAGGCCTGAAACGAGTACAATTTTTCTTTTAAGGCTGAAGGATATGGAGAGTCAATACAAAAAAGCAATAGCAGGGAGGTATAAAGAGTTTTGACTCACTCTTAAATCCTGCATCCTTGATCTGCTTTAATCTACCCCTCACATTCACTCATGTGCAAAATGCACTCAAGGGCAACCTGCACAAGAAGTCTCACCTTTCCCGTTTCTAATTCTGCTTTTATCGGTCTTTTCATAACTCCTGAATTCTGACTTGTTTTTCTATTAGTGGTGATAATATGATAAAATGTGTTACATCTATTACCTTCTTCCTCTTCATTTTTACTTTTCCAGCAGCCCCTGTGTTATCTGAGGACCATTTTCCCTATTCTCGTTTTTATTGCAATAAGTGATTGCACCTGGACTTCATGAGCAGAAAGCAGATAATACACCCTGCGATTCAATGAACAGATTCCACGTCCAATTTAATCATCTGTACCACCAAAAAGATTTATAAGCTCGATTGAACAAAGTCAGAGAACACGGAGATGTCGTAAACCAGCACAAAAACTTCTTTCTGCTAGTGATAAAAATTTCAAACCATCTAAGCTCCACCTTATGAGAAGAGATATTCCTTTGCTTATAGGCATATAAAAATAATTACGGATGCCTGTAAAGACTTATGCAAAAATAAGTAAAGGTCCTAAATTTAAAGGTGCAGCTAAAGCTTGAACAAGGTCCCAGGAGCCCCTAACAAGGGGTCTCCTCCGAGGCACCATCTGCTCTGCAGCGGCTGCAGCATCCGCTGGGCACCCCCAGACCGCCCTTACTGCCAGTTTTGGCAATATATAAATAAAAAATGAACATAAATAAAAAAATATAAATTTTATCAATATATATCCATATCTCAACTTTTTAGAAAAGTACCTGAAATATTTTTTCCCCTTCAAGCTCTAGGCAAATGCATCCTCGTAACATTATTTATTCAAAAATCAGCTTCAATCAAGTTTTAAATATCTATATTGACTTTTATCAAGCTATACTTGCCCTTCTCCTTTACAGTATTCTTACTCAACAGAGGGGAAAAAGGCAGAAAATAATCACAGCTTTCTGGATTGAACTTGAGCACAGAAGAAAAACTCCAGCCTCGCAGTCAGATAAATATTGCCCTGCTCCTCCCAAGCCATTTCCTTGCACTTGAAAATGGAATAAAAAGGTTGCACTTAGGAGGTTTACACCAAATAAAATGGCTATTTAAAGAAACATGATTTTTTTAAAATGAGCTTTTTGCACCCTACCTGAAAACATTAAACAACACAGTGAAGCCTCCATTAACTGAGCACCTGCTAAAGCAATCAGTCATTTAAAATAATAAACTCTCTTGGCCATGCAACTGAAAGAACAATGATAATTTCACTTGTTAAAGCAAATGCTCGGCCCAGCAAATCCAAACTCTAGCTGTACTGTAATAAAGTCCTCAAACAAAACACCGTAAAAATAAACTAGTAATAAGATGCAGTTAGTTCCCATTCTAGCCTTTTGAATTCATGCACCTGAGTCTTCTGTTAAGTCACTCTACTAACCTATGGGCTTCATATTGCACAAATATGCTGGCACTTGGATGTTAAAACATCCTTGATCACAGTTCTAGCCCATAGCATAAAGCTATTGGAAACTGGACCAAATGTGAATTAATTTAAGCAAATGCTTAACTTCAAAAATGTGTTCAAATCCTCTGATTTTTATAGCGCTCAGGTGTTTTCTTGAATAGAAAGCTCTGCGAATTGGTCCAGAAGAACAGGGAAGTTCATTATCCATTACACACATTTTGCATAAAATGGACTTGGCCATGGCAGAAACACTGCTCTTTTTCCAAAGCTTCTTTTTACTTGTACACAAAGGAATGATTTCATTCTGTAGACATGAAAATGAAGTTCATACGCCATACATGTTGCTGATAACATAGGGAGCACTCAGACAAATTCTCCTTAGTTTTCTGGCCAAAATTACACATACTACCAGTTTAATATCCAAAATATTCTCTGCCGAGTATCCAAGGCAATTGAAGCATCCTGCCTCTGATAATCCTTTAAATCTCAACCATTTATGATCCTAAGAAAACATCAAAGAGTGATAAGAAAGCCATTGTTTTATGATGGATTAAGAGAAGAAGCAACTGGTCCCACGGTCATTTCACATCTCTGCCTGTCCTCTTACCACGAGGCTGAGCCTTTTTGTTTTGAGCTGTTTTTTAAAAAACAGAGCACAAGGAACTCAAGCACGTGATAGAGGAATCGCCGAGGATGGAGGTGTGAGGACTTCAGAGAGGTGCTCTAATGGCCTCTTGGCCAAGCCAGAACCCAAGAAAAGATCTAAAGCCACGAATAGTGTGTGCTCTGGGGAAGACACACGGCAGGGATGCAGCCAGGGAAGCACTGCATCCTACCAAGCTGCTGAAGACATCACATGAGATGGCCAGGAGGAGCCTGGAAAAGGTTGGTGGCTCTTCAGCAGGTTAGATGTGGACGCAGTGACCTCAGCAGGAGCTTCATCAGGGCCGGCAGGGCTGGCTCCTGTCCTACACGGCAATAGGATGTAAAGGATACAGGGACACCAGAGCTCCTCCGGGCAAGCCGCACTGCTTGTACCCGGGGGCATCCTGCAGCAGGACAAACACTCATTCTTACCCTCCAGTGCAATTTCCTTTAGAAATACAAACGAGCACAGTGTGAAGTCAGGGAAACCCTTTGTACGCCTCTATTTTTATTTTTCTAAGATGAGGCATTAAAGGAAGCATGCACAAACACAAGCCCTGAGCTGGGGGAGCTTAGAGTATTTTTGCACATCTTGGTAACACGCAAGTGTGTATTTAACTACCTATTGTTACTCCCATTGCATCATGATGAAAAATCACACCCGAGCACAAAATGAACCAGGACCTTTCCCTGCGCACCGAAGAATATGAAACATTTTCCTATAAAGCACCCTGAGCCATAAATAAGCAGAGCGGGGCGGTGCTGACTCAGCACTGCCAAGGCCAGGCGTTAGCCCCCGGCTCCTCGCTGCACGCCAAGTTCTTCAGCAAAAGATTGTGAAAAACCCTCAGAAACAGCACCTCGGGTTTTCCAAACACCAGCAACTCTTCATCGAGCCCAACAAAATTAAGGGAAGAAAATGGCAAATAGTGAGAAAAGCAGAAAGAGGAGGAGGAGGAGGAAGAGGAAGGGAGACTCTCCCCCAACAACCTATTTGAGGCTGGTTTACAGCTTTATGAAAGACGAATGAAAAATTATACTCACATCACACTGATAAACTGTGGGGCTGCCAGTGGCTTTTCATAGCAGATGTAACATTTTAGCAAATGTGATTGTTTGTGAAAGAAATAATTCTGATCAAAAACGAAATTGCAGCCAGCCCAAGCGCTGCACTTTGTCACTCTAATCCAGCCTGACAGGAAGCAGTAAGTGGAGATTCCTACTGTGAAAGGAGCAGATGTGAAAGGTCAGCGTTGGCCTGGAACTTCAAACCCGTTAACGTGTAAAACAGTGTGCATTAAAGCCCGAAACAGCTACCCGCCGGATTAACGGATGTCCGCTAAGCGGGTTTGATGTGCTTTTGGCAAGTAATGGTTAATTTTTAAATAGGTGCATTGCAATTTTATTTTATTTTATTCTACCAGTCTGGGTCCATTTTTAATTACAATTGCAGAGCATAATTTCCCAAAGCGTGTTTCTCCTCCTTGCTTTTTTGGAGGAGGACTACTAGAAAGTGAGAACTGCTGGGGTTCTTTACGGTTTTTAAATGGAGTCAGGCTCTGTTCCAACTGCAAGGGGAGGCAAGAGGTTAAACACAATCAAGCTGTAGAGATGTGCTCTGCACATCTACATCAGCATCTTTCCCGTGCCCCCATACAAATAAATTTTAATGCATAAAGTTACAAGGCATGAGGTTTCCTGGACTGAAAAGGTAGAAGAAATTGTTCAGAGTGGCCATCTTTACAAAAGGCAACATAAATCTTATTTACATTTTCCCAAATGAAGTGGTCCAGTGAAATTCAGAACCATTACCACATTTGCCATAGCTCGTTTAAGAAAGAGTCCAAACTTTAGCTAAAATCAGCTGACCGCTCACGTCTGCTACAGGCTGCCTGCATGGCTGATATACAGTTTGTCCAGTTTAACCCAAACAGAATGAATAATCATTATAAATCCATTTGTGCATTGCATATCGCTGAAAGGAGGAGAAAAATTTCTCCTCCTCAAATCTGCAAGAATGCTTGTGAAATCTAAAGGGCATTGACAAATAATTTATTTTTATTCAGATTTATGCATGAAATAAGCATAAGGCAAATGCTGTCATATTTTTTACTTAAGCGATAATAAATCCATCTTTTAGGGAAAGCATTCGCAGTGCAGCCAACTGGAGAGCAGCCCAAAGATCACTTGGACAGCCTGAAGCTTAAATCTACACACCCCAGGTCTACGCCGTGTGCCATACTCGGCAACGGGAGATGCAGTTTCCCCCATAAACTGCCAACAAGGCACAGAAAGAATTTTGAGGCGAAATAGGGCATTGCTCATCAATAAAATTACTGTTCCTCATCACAGCAAAAGTCATAAGAAAAAGTCATCATCCTCATGACTAGGCTTCACGAACGAAGATATGGGGAAAAATTAAAGCAGTGCAAATGGGGCTTCTACAACACCTAGGAAGGGGCATCTTGGATTTCACCTCCGCTTCATCCTACAACGGCCAGGGGAGAACCCTTCAGTTCTGCTCACCTCATCGTACAGGGTTTAAGATGGAGGGAAGAGACAAGAGTTAGGGGGAAGAGTTAACATGGCTTTATCCAAAAACCAGAATTTACCAGCAAAGCAGTCCCTAAAGAAAGGGAGGGTACGTAAGCAGTTTAAAAGGATTCCACTTAAGTATCATTAATATTGGGATGTTTTTAATAATGCCAACAGCCTGCAATGGTGACGATATAACAGTGACACTGATGCTGTTCTGAACGGGCTCCGCTGTGCTCTGATCTGGACACACGGACCCAAGGCAAAGGGGTGACCAGAGACCCAAGAGTAAGAGGAGGAGCAACCACAACTTGTCACCTGCCCAACTTTTATCTGGCAGAAGTTTCTGATATGCATTATAAAAGCAAAGGTTTAAGGAGCTAGAAGATAAAGCATTGGTTCCCTAGGAGTACAGAAGTATTAAATGGGGAAATATCTGAATAAAACAGGCATAACCGGCTTGCTGTTAAAGCAAAGCAGGTTTTATAGTAATATAGTTGCCCAGATAGTTGAAGAGAGGCTAAACTTAAACTACTGGCTGCTGATGAGCTAAGGCACCAACTTTTAAAGTAGAGAAAATGTAGGTAAATATAAAGCATCAGAGCAGAAGTGTTCTGGAGCACAGAGTGACTTGCCCTGTGCTCTTGAACCCGCCACCAAGCTGGCCACGAGAAGAAAATAAATCCAGCGCTTCCCAGCACCAGGACTTCATTTCTACCTCAATGCAAACAGATTAAATATTTCCATCACAAAGAGCTTTCTAGCTCTGCTGCATTTCTCAGCAGCAGCAAAAAAACGCCGGTTGCCAGTTCGCTGGAATCATTACTGGAAACGGGCTATGTGGACCTGGCCACCACTGTCACCTCCTCCTCCTTTAAAGCCCGGGAAGGAGGACCTCAAGCTTCCAAAGGAGCCACCTGCCCAGAGCCGGGCTGAGCTCGGAGCTCATCGGAGCCGCTGCCATGGCGGGAGGAGGAGGGCAGCCAGGCCCTGCAGCTGCATCTCGACCCGTGCGACCTCCTGACTCAGAGGCAAGAGGGTTATTTACCAAGTCAATCACTAATATAAACTCGAGGAAGGTGTGATCATCTAGGAATAATATATTTTTTACTACGCTCAGTTCTGAGCCAGTGGAGCCAGTTCATTCGTGCCGGTTTAGCCTGTGAGTTAACCTCGGCGAGTCCTCAAAATTTCACTATCAGTTTCTAATAAAAGGGAAACGTCAACAGGCAGATAGGCCAGAAATTCATTATTTTCAGATACAAAGATTTTCTCAACTCTGTAAACCCACTCATAAATCATTCTGATTTATTGTAAATCGGTTATTGTATTCATAAACATGGGGAAGTTAGTGAACAACGTTAACTACCAGCAGAAATACTTTCATAATGTTGCAGGTGCACAAATCACAGCATATGGGAGAGGACTCAAAGGATAATGGAAAACGAAGCAGTCTAGGAAAGTCTATATGAAAAACAGCACTTACCGAGATGGATAAAAATAAAATCAATTCTTTTCATTCTACAGGTAATATAACATAAAAGTCTAAAAAGAGGGAGCAAGCAAACATTACATTATACATATAAAAAATGCCCCAAACAAATGAAAATGGGTCTGTGCATTGGGTAGCCCAACTGACAATAACAGACTCATGTTGCTCTTGCTTTGAGGTTAAACAAAAGCGACATAAGCTACACCTGAAACCAATCAGTACGGAGGCTTTGAGAAGATTCACACGCGAGGACTAAATTTGTCACAAATGGGTTGGTTTCCGATCCTAATGTAGCCAACTTGCTTTATTCTGACCTCCATTTAACAAATCAACTTAATGGGCACTGGGAGTGCTATAAAACTTAACAATGGAGTGATTTTAACTTTTAAAATATAGTTATGAAGCAAAATGTTGGAGAGCTCCTTCAATACTGGAAATCAAATTAAATCTAGACATTTTTTAACAGTCTTGACAGATATAATCCTAGTTACCATGTAAATTTATGGTAAGCTGCTGTGATATTAGCCACAGGTGCTACTTTTAATATATGGCCCGCATCTGGCTGGGAATAAAGTTTCTCCGAGGACTGAAAATGACCTCACTATCAGACAATGGAGAAGAAAAAAAACCAAGACCACTGTGGCATATAAAAAGCTGGAGATGTGGTCCACAACTGAATATTTTAAATAAAATTCTTTTCAACTCTGCAGATTGTAGGTTAAAGGATATTATGTTTTCAATGCGCAAAAGGCGTGGACATGTTTGGGCCCAACAGCCAAAAGATTAAGTATATAAAACAGCAATGAAACTCACTGCCTACGCATATAAAAACAAATTTTCCGATCTTTGATCAACGCACGGGACAAAGCGACGCGCTGGGGTTGGAAAAGGAAGTTTTGACACAGATTACATTCATGGTGTTATTGCACAGAGCTGAAGTAGCTGCAGCAACCAGCCCAGCACTGACTGCATAGAATCTGCGCCCGCTGCTCCAGCTCCTTAGGGAAAACGTGATGAATGGCCCCAAAGAGCTTTGCGGGGTAAAGGTACCTTAAGACAAGGACCCAGGCAAGGGATTTTCACCAAGTAAAGCGATTAAAACAAATCAAGAATTTCACTGCATATCCTACTGAATTAGTCTGGATATATAACCATATTATAACCGTGATATACAACCACATGCAATTTAAAGGGACAAAACGGAGGGTAGGTCTTCCTATGGTTAAAGGAAAATAGCTGGCATTGCAATGAGGGGGAAAAAAAGGTATTGGTTATTCTTTATAGCACTGTGTTCTGTTGGAGTTTAGAGTTTATTCTGGATATCAAGGAAAAGAGCTAGCAAAATCAGGAGGAAAATGCAAAGTGAGAATGATTATTTAACAGTGATAGACTTTTTGCACATCTTTTTCAAAAAAAGTTCCCAAAAAACAAGTTTCCATGCTCACGACGAAACACGGGTGCTTTGACTCTCACTATGCAAAGTTCTCCAGAGCGTTTCCTTACTGTCCCCTCTGCTCATCTTTCAGCTGTGTCCCATGTCACCAAACATACTGAAAATATATTTAAAAATAACTCTTAAGAAGTTTAAGGCACTGGATTTCCTGTCATTTTCTAAAACGACATTAGAGGTCTTATACACCTATGCAAATACCCTGGGCTTTTTTGAAATACTCTAGATGAAATTATAAAAGCTCTCACTTAAAAATTATCCCATAACAGAAAGCAGCTGTAATTACTGAGCCTGCCCATCAGCAAAATGCCCACCTTTTTAATGCTGTAACCACATTTTCTGCCTTTGCAGATTAACGAAGGAAATGCAATCACACAGGCAGTTGCCCTCCAAAGCCTCTGGTCAAAATCAACCAAATTTGACAAGAGCCACGGAAGTTTCAAGGCTACAATGCTGCATCTTGGTGACAATTAGAGCAGGAGGCCAAGTGTGGGCTCAGCCCTGTTCTTCTCTGCTTGTCTGTGAAGGAAGCAGCATCTACGGGGCTTGAAGATTCTCATCCATGTTCTGCCTCCTGCCACCTCTGAGTCTGGATGAGAAACATCGCGAGGGAGAAGAGCTGGAGTTATCTGAGCAATGACAAAGAGAGACAGGGGCATGAATCCCTAGAAACCTAAGTTTCACTGGTTTCATTGCTCCCAGAGGGGTTTTCTGTGTTCTGCTGCTTCCTTATCACTGATAGGTCTGTCCATACAACCCCAGCAAGAAGCTAACAGGCCTGGCTAGAAAAAAAAAAAAAAAAAAAAAAAAAAAGGCTCCCTGATCAAGGCAGAAAAAGATCACCAATTTTTGAATCACCTGCAAGCACAATTTGTAAGAATGGGCAAACCGTTTTCAGCAGAAATTCTGGATTTTAGGCCAAGTCTGTCCCCTTTGCATGATCACCCCTGAAGTTTAGTGAGGTGGAATAC
Source organism: Tinamus guttatus (assembly GCF_059628265.1). Taxonomy (NCBI): domain Eukaryota; kingdom Metazoa; phylum Chordata; class Aves; order Tinamiformes; family Tinamidae; genus Tinamus; species Tinamus guttatus. The sequence goes on along the minus strand of NW_028289244.1, from coordinate 2,295,988 downwards.
TGAGAAAATTCCAGGAAATTCTCCAAGAGAGAGGTCAGGACACAAAAGTGTGCAGCAATTCTACCACCCCCTGACTACTGACTTTCACACACTTGTCCAGTTTGCACTTCCCTTTCTGAATCTCAGAACTATAATTAGTAAAACTTACTGGTACAGTTGGAAAGTGCCAATTATATTTCTATCCTGGTTCTGGATTTAGTTCTGACAGACTGGAAACAAACTGCCTGCTCTGTAGCTGGAAGATAAGCATGTTGTTGCAGTCGCACAGAAACAGTAGTTAACAGGCTTTAAAACATGTCTTTTTGGTGATACAAAGTAGCCTGAACGCTCTGATCCCATTTTTCTTCTTCCCCTCTCCCAGAACAGTTGCCCCCAAGGAGGTCTTAAAAGCCAGATCCTCAGATCTCTCTTCTCTGCCAGTTCCCAAAGGAGTAACTGAGGGAAAACACAAGAGGAAAAGGGGCTGTGACCCTAGCCCTGGGTTGGGCTGCCTTGCTGCCAGTCAATGGCTAGAGAAAGTTCACCTGCAGACAAAAAACAGACTATTAAATAAACTCTGATATCACTGTAAAGTTTTGGGTGGCTCCTCTTCACCCAGAACCATCTCGGGGTTATGAGATCTGCTGGGGACCAGTCCAAGCCCATCTCCTCCCAGTTCTCCAAGGCCTCATTCTCAAAGTCAGGCCTTGATGAAGCAAAAAGCTCTTCAAGAGCATCCAGAACCTGCTCACAGCAGTTGAGCTGCAGGGCCACATTGTGGTATGGGGGACGCTGAGCACTGACGCTGCCTTTGCCAGGACAGCAGGACGAGAACGTGCCAGCCACCCACAGCAACGCAGTCAACCAAGGGCTTCACACGGGGACTTCAAACCCTTTCCAACTTGTCTGAGAGAACTGGATCCCAAAAGCCCGTTTTCATGAAAATGTATCTCTCCAGAATAACAAACAGCATCAGCAGTTTTAAGCTCTGTGTTGCAAAATAATTCTGTAAGCCAGAAGTGTCATTAGCTTGTCAGTGACTAAGAAGGCAGCCCATTTCTGATCGCTTTTAACCAAGCTAATCTCAGCCTGAAAGCTTCAGGAATCTAAATAACTCTTGTTTCACAGAAGTTTCATTTCATTCTCATGCTGAAAATAATATACATAAACCAAGTTCATGTCTACACATTTGCATGACTTTATAATAAAAGTTGTGTTTATATTCTTAACATCTGTTGACATACACAGACTTTGTAAACCTGGCATAGATTTTAAAGACACAGAATTTTCCATGCATCATGAACATTATCTGTGAGAAGCAATAAAAAAGCAATGAGTACATTAATCATACCACTATCATCTGCAAAACATAAATCTGAAATACCTTTCATGTCAGCTCAACTCATTCTTTACACACCTGATTTTATGCCATCTGTAAAAGTGCAGAATGAAGAACACGGAGGAAATTATATTTCTCAGTTCTCTGACTTTTACTGAATACTCACACTTTAAATACTGTAAACAGAAGATTTATTGCATGAAATAAAAGAAGTTTTAGAACCTAGAAGTTTGCTCCTTTCATTACAAAACTAAACTCTCCCATACTACAAAGCAGGTAAATAGCTCTAGTTTTGTCATGTGTTTCCTGAGTTGTAATAAACGTTATTTACTTAGAGTATTATAACTTTAAGTAAGCATACACATGCATCAATTCATTTCAATTCATTTCCAGCTCCAATTTCCAAAAAGGCAAATACTTGCTCTCTGCCACCCAGCTCAGAGTATCCCAGCTGGAAATCACACATTAAGGCCCTTCCCTGGGATTGCGACACCACAAGCAGCTTCCACCTTCTGCAACTGCAAATGATGGCACTTCATCCGTTTTCTCAAAAAACGGTAAGTGATATTCTGCCTTCAGATACTCACAAATAGCCTTGATCCCAATTAGAGCTAGAAAGAATCCGCTCTCTGCTTGTTTTCCCTGCTGGATGCACCACATGTTGCCATGAAAACATTAAATTTTGAAGCCAGCTCCCAACTTCTGCTGACACCATTCTCATGTTCTCCCTTAAAAACAAGGAATGTGAAGGGCAAGCTAGAGGGGAACACAGACTGTACCAATACCTTCCAGCCAATAAAGTGGCTTGCTTTTTTGGGTCTGCCATTTCTACAGGGATAGGTACTGGAAGTATAAACATCCACTACTGCAAAACTACTTACTAATATTTAAATTAGTATTTAAATAAACATAATTTCCTATACAGGCATGTTTGTTAATCTTTAAGTTAGACAGACATATGAATACCTTTGCAATTTGTAAGACAAATCTACTAGAATAAAAAAAATAAATAAAAAAAAAAAAAAGGAAGAAGAAGAAATGGCCAAAGCAATGAATTTTCCAGCTACCTGCTGGTGGGATATTGATTTGATGATTTGTCTCTTGATATGTCTGCCAGTACAGTAATGCATCTGATCAAAGCAATTTAGCATATTTACAGTATGCAAAAATATTTTCTATTAACTCTTAAAAAAACAATGTCTAGCCTGCTGAAGCAGCAAGGTGTTTGGCTGGGTCCTGTCAGGGTTCAGGGACACGGTTTCATGAATATTCCAAGCCCAAAGGATGAAATCTCAGCTCCTCTTCCACGGGTTTCATTTAGCTTCTCAAGGTCAAACCTGCCGCGCTCTCTTGGTTCTTCCAGTTCTCCTGGCTGCCTTCACGTGTCACCAAGGTTTCATGTGAGCTTCCTCTCCCGGGCTCAGCTCCTTCGCTGCCCCGTGATTTGTTACACGATACGGTTTAATTTGTTCTATATTAACTTTCAGGTTTAAAGTGCAATCCAGGAAAAAAAAAAGCACCGAGGACTCTGTGCTCTCTGGAACGGCTCTGTCCTGCTTGTGGGCTCAGTTTTGTTTTCTCTGCTCCTTTCACCTCGCTCAGAAGGGCCGGGGAGCACTTCTCACCTTCCCTCTACTCATCTGGGCTTCCCTCACTATGACACTACTACTACAGGAAACAGCAAAGAGAAAGAGCCAGCGTTGCAAATCGTTGTTTATCTAGCTTACTATTGATTTCCTAAAGATCTCCGAGCTTAAAGCACAGCCATGTAAATAAACAGTTCACAGCTCACTTAGTCCCTACATACACCAACAAATACCAGTCTGGGGGTCTGCTGCGTCCTTCCAGCAGCGGAGGAAGGACCACCTTACCTGAGCAAGTCACCTTAATGAAACCCTGTTTCCCCTCACACCTGGGAACACATCACCTACAAAAATTAAATAGAATGGGAATTGCTTTCTTTCACTTCCCCCATTGGAAAATGGCCTGTATGGGGAAGTGAAAGAAAGCAATTCCCATTCCAATGCCCAATGTAAATACTAGAGAAGTAAATAGTATTCACTCATAACATTTCACTGTTACTTCAGCCAGAAAAACAAAAAAAAGAAACTTGAAAATATCTGAATTTATGGCACAGGACCAAAGGGAAGAGGAACAGCAGAGATAGGACACATCAGAGCAAACTTTCAAAAGAGGTCAGCACAGAAATCTAATTGAAATGGTAACCACATACTATAAGTATTCACCTTATGGCAGTAAATCCTTAAATCTGAACCTACACATGCTAAATAGACTATACGAAAGGTGTAAATAAATATTACTCTTAATTTAAGTTTTGGGGAGAAGTTTCTGTTCTTACACTTACCCATCTTTTTTTCCAGTGCTTACAAGACAAAAATGAATCACACTATCCAACAACTAAGTTTTCTATTATTAATCTAGCAGTGCTAATAATTATATGAAAAAAATCGGAATCAAATATTATTTGTCTAATCCCATAGTACCAACCCTGACCTCAATATTATAATTAAGAAAATGTGATATTAGAATATATCTACCACACAAATACAAAATGAAATTTATTTACTCCATCTAGTAAGATCAGAATCAGAGAACAATCCACCTAGGCAAATCTAACAATGTTTGGCCTCAACAGGACACTCCCAAATTTCTGAATACAAATATTTTCCCATCAAGATCACATGGAAATTAAACTAATTATGTTTCCTTTATACTAACAGTGGTATATAACAATAATTACCTGATTAAAATTTTTGAAATTGAACTCTTTGTAGATGGCATCTCTTTCGCCTAGCTCAGACCAGCCTGAAGCCTTAAGATCCAGCAAAACTTGGTTCCTCTCCTCTGTTGTCAACCAGTGAGACTGTGAAGACTATTCAAGAGAAGAAAAAAAAGAAAATAAGAAACACTCCATAAGTGAGGCTGAGGTCCTATTTTATACAATACTAAGAAAACCACATGATGAAATTGTGGTTATTACTATAGAAATGTAAATGTTCAAGAAATAAGAGGTGTAAAAAAAAAAAAAACACTATATGATTCGTTAGTTTTGATAATTTCTCAGACCAGCATAATACAATTTACTCGAAACAACCAAGAAACACTGTTTCTGTTTGGACCCTTGAGCTTGGCTATATGTTTTTGCATTGAATTGCAGATGAGTGATGGACTCTTATGAAATCAAATATGGACACCAGCATACCTGCACCCTACAGTCTGTTCACCTGTATTATCCAGATGCTGTAACATTTGCATTTCCATATATTTATTTTGCCATGTAAATAAGATTATTTACATTGTGCACTGAATGTACAATTATAAGAGGCTAGAGGGATCTTTTGGGGAATATCTGTATTTTAAAAGACAGGAAAAAAAAATATGAGATTGCATTAAAGATAACTTTACTTAGGAGTAGTAAAATATAAAATAAATTTACAAATAGCAAGTATTGCAGAAGTCTAAAAGCAATTGAAAGGTATTTTTTGCCCACTGACAACACACACACAAAAAAAGACAGTACAAATATATGCAGCTGCACGTTATTGACACAAGCACTGGACTCTATGACACCACTCATACATATATCCAATTTTAAGCAAAATAAGTCCTTCTAAACCCAAGAGGGGCACAGACTTGGCAGATTATACCATCTGCTTAAACATCTTCATCAGTGTCTAAAAAGAGATCTGAAGATACGTTATTATCTGATTTATAGGTTATTTCAAAAAGGTCTGATATTTTTTCCTAGCACCTGAGATAAAACATCCAAGTGGTTAACTACAGACTGCATATTCTAACAGGCTGGGCTCAAATTCGCTCTCTAAATGTAATGATTTAACAGGATGATGTTTTCTCCCTCACTGAGCAAAATTCAGTTTGTTTGGCCTTTATGAATGCGAGCAGGCTATCCTAATCACACAAACCCTTATGAAAGTCAATGAGCACTTTGGCACCAGGACTTCAATAACACACGGGAGGCCTGCAGATATTGACAGCAAAGCTCTTCTGTTCAAACTTGTGTCTTTTTGTTTTTTTTTTTTGTTTTGTTTTGTTTTTTTTTTGGGGGGGACACTTACATGTGCAGTTATTTCATTAGAAAAGTGTGTATCTGTGTGTGTCTTTGACCTCCAGCCACTTTCCTATCCCCCGTACTTACGGAGGGATCCGGTGGTGCTCATGGGCACGAGCATTTCTGTGAGCACGGGTCAGTCTGAGCCCCTCTGCCACCAGATGGTGCTGCACGCCAAAGCTAACACAGGCTTAGAATATTAAATTATTAAATATTTGAGACAATATTAAAATATAAAACTATTAAATATTTAATGCAATATTAAAATATTTATTTAACGCAGTATTAAAATAAAGCACATGTTAATGCAATTAATTCTAGCTGAGCAAAAGCCTTTAGGATTGCTTTTTACTACCAAATCTTTATCTCACAGGAGTAGCAAATACACAGGCACTGCTAAGGATCAGCCAAATGAAGGCTCTGTAATTTCCAAGAAGCAAAATTTTCATCAGTAATAAGGGAAAAGAATAAGGGAAGTCACTCAAATAGCAGCACTTAAAGGGGTTATGTTCCATAGGACACAGACATCACAACACAGAGGTTTTTCAGTCTCCAAACCGAATCTATTTAGGCCCTTTACTCTTCAGAAGAAACACTGCAGGCTCACAAGAATAAACAGCTTTTTGATGTTAAATGTGTATTGCTATCACAACATTTTGTAAGTTAGATTTTTATTATTATTATTCCTTCAAATTTATTATTTAATCTGACGAGAAGTAAAATCAGGAGATGATTTAAGAAAATTCTGGGAGGTTTTGTTTCAGGTAGCAAAGTGCAGGATTTGGGCCAGGAATCAGTGCAAGGTTCACTCTCCTGCTCCTCAGCAGTTTTGTTGGATCAGTTTAAACATTTCAGTTACCTTCACCAAGCCACAGAAATCACAGAGACAATTTGGTGATTTAAAATTAAATTGTGTATTTCTTCATATAAATGGGGAGATTGAGCTTGACCTAGACCTGGAAAAGGAGCGTGGGGGGAAGGAGCTGAGCCAAAGGAAAAAAAAAAAAAGAGAGAGATTTAACTGGGGACATCAGAGATTAGTGCAGAATATTTGGGGTTTGAGGGGCAGGATATGAACTCTGCATATACATATAGTCACTAGTTCATGTAAAATATATATATACACACACATATATGTATATTTACACACATACACAGAAGAGCTTTGCCTTAGGTATCTACAGACCTTCAATGCGTTATTGGAGCCCTGATGCAAAGGTGCTCAGCAAATATCAGTAAAGTGCACATCATCTCTCTGTATCTATACCTATCCATATCTATCACATATATATTTATATATATAAATTACAAAATAAATATATGTAAAGGGGTGTGTACATACATGTATACACCCCACACACACACACACACATACACGCATACAGTAGTTTAAAAATAATAAAAACAAATGATCAAAGTGGAATTTCTCTGCTCGGCCCTGGCTGAAATGAGAAACTTTTTTGGGGGAAAAGGGTCTCGTTTTCAGGGTTCGCCACCCGCGGGCCCTGTGGAGGCCGCGGGGCCGCCCCGCCACCCGCGCGGCCCCCTCACCATGGCCGCCGCCCGCCGCGCTCCCAGCAGCGCCCGCCGCAGCGCGGCCGCGCCGCCCGCCATGGCGCCCGCACCGCCCACACCGGGGAGGCACCGCCCGCCATGGCGCCCGCACCGCCCACACCGGGGAGGTGCCGCCCGCCCACGGCGCCACGGGAGGGCGGCGCCTTCCCGGTGTGGGCGGTGCGGGCGCCATGGCGGGCGGTGCCTTCCCGGTGCGGGCGCCATGGCGGGCGGTGCCTCCCCGGTGTGGGCGGTGCGGGCGCCATGGCGGGCGGTGCCCTGCCCGCCCTCACGAGGGAGGCCCCGCCCCTCGCCCCGCCCCCTTCCCTGACTAGAAAGGGAGCGAAAACAAGAGAGCAGGGGGGAAAATTAGGAATTCCTGTGGAGAAAGGGGGAGCTTTCAGCGCGCAACGGGGCTGATGGCTCTGCTTCTTCCTTCTTAGCTTCGGTTCTGCTCAGAAGCTTCGTAATGGGGGTTTATGTCAAGGCTGGGTCACGTATAGAGGCTATGCTGTGAAATCGTGCAAAAAAAGCCATGCAACGTGCCCGCTGCACCTTATTCTAGACTTGGAGCATTAGTCACAACTAAAATCACACTGGTTCTTTACGTAACACCAGACATCCCAAGAAAGCAAACATATGTTAACAGAAATTTGAATAGAATCTCACATTTATCTTGCTAATTTAGGTTGGTGATCGATTCTTCAGGGGTTGCATTTCTAGTCCTGTGAGGAAGTCACTTAAGGCCATGCAAAAGGAATGCGATTGCATCCCACAGGGAAACCCCAGTCATACACCCACAGTGCAGTGAGCTCTGGAAATGACTCTAAATGCTACAGAGAGCCGCTGCTACAAGTCAGACTGTTACTCAAAAGACTCACAGACCACAGCCTCTAATCTCACTATTAAGGGAGAAATAGTCATCCTATCTAGACTTGTACAAAAGCTTGTAAAAAATTTATTATGGCTGGTATTGTTGCATCCAAAAAACGCACAGTGAACACATACTGAGTCTTTTTAGACAGAGGAATCATTGGTTTGATGTACATTAATATTTTTAAAAACATCTTTTTCTTCTCTGTGGTTCATTTTCCTGACAAACTAATTTAATAATGCTACCTTTCACTAAGATATCCCTTTTAACAATTTATTATTTCAGGAATACTTAAGCCAGAAAATAAGAATGATCCGTGTGCAGCAACACATCCTAATGCCATAGTACACACTGCATCATCCACGCAGAAACCGTGGGTTTTGTAAAAGAAGATTCCCAGATTCCACCTGAACAGAAGCGATTTTCCTCTACTCCTTTACTAAGCAATGCCACATATACAAGCAAATATGCTGCAGAAATCTTAACTGACCTACAAAGCTCAGGAGCTTCTTAAGAGCGAAATAGAACTGTACCCCATATTTACATTAAAAATAAGCAAGTCGGAGCAATTTAATAAATACATTTTAGTTAATATTTTTCCTATGTTTACTTACCGTTTTAACCATCATGTGTTTGCTTTTTACAGATTCAGTAGTTGATGAACAAAGCAGATTTTCAGTCAAGATTATAAATTACAACCAACAAATTCAACAGTTCACTCTTACGTAATTTTAGTCCATACAAACTCCTGCTTTAGCAGTAAGCAAGAAATCCTGTCCTGGCTTCAGCACCTCAGATTACTCCTGATGTTCATGCTCTTGTCCTGGGATTAGCCACCGGATGCTCTCAGTCCGAACAGTCGCATACATTACGAAGCTAGCCAGAAAGAGTAAGGAAAACAGGAGCAGCCAGTCTATTCCTTTCGTCAGGACACTTGGCAAAGGGCCTTCCCAGTCTTCCTCGGTCACAGTCACATCGCTTTTAGCTTCTATTCCTTAAAAGAGAACCACTTGATAAGTAGCAATAATAATCATTTAATCCTAGTAAGTTGGTTATATTTGGAGCTTTTTTTCTTATTCTCAAAGTAAGGTGCACTTAATATTTTGGTGAGAGTCTTGGTATTTTAACATATCTGCCACAGAGTTTACTCATGTAGAATGAAAGGCTTATCAATGTACATGGATACTTTTATAATAAAACTTTCATCTTGTTTATCCATAGCACAAACTTTTGGGGGAGGGAGCAAGAGAGAAGCTTGGTATTCTTACTATAACAGCAAATATATACAATTCCTAGCCTCTAATGAAGTCCCTCGTTGGCCTAGACACTATTATTATTATTCAGGAAAGCACACTACAGGAGACTGTCCAACTGCGAGCTCACAACGAGGGCAGCCAGAGCACAAAATCTGGAATCCTTTAGTCCCTTCCAGCACCATCTTATCCTCCAGCACTGAAACTGTCTTATCCCCCAACTGCAGTCAACCTACACAGCACTGGCAATATTCCCAGTATTCCTCTGCCTTTATTCTCCAACTAATTATTGTGACAAGCAGGTGCTTGATCCTTTGCTGGCTAAACCTCACTGTCTCTCCTTTCCCTTTAAACACAGCCCAGTAAGATGAGGTTCTGCATTTAGCATACCCTGAAATCCAACTCACTAAAGTGAGCAATGAGATGGACCTCTGCTGCAGATGACCCCCTTAGGGTCTTCATGAAACTAATTTAAAATAAGAACTAACAGCGAGAAGAAAGCTCAGCTTGGAGCTAGGAGGCAACCCTGTTCCTACTATTGCTAATGAGAGCCAAGGTACGTACCTGTTTGATTAAAAATGAAGTCTTTCAGTGTTTCCAGTGTTCTGTCTGTATGATTAAATCTAGCCATAGGTTTTGCCCCTTGGAAAAGGAGGATGTTGGGTACAGCCACGGTTCCAAATCTGGTTGATAAACTGATTGACATAAAGCAAACACAAGACATGAAGGAAGAGAAATGCACTGGAGAAAGAAACAGCACTTACAATACAGGTAATGCCAGTTTTACTTTGATAATTTGTCACTTTAGAACAAACATGCAACAACTTTCTTGTGGCATTAGGGAAATACTTCTCTGATGAATTAATCAACATCGCAAGCTTCAGCACTGGATCAACATGTTATTTCACCATAAGGACTTGCATCATATAGGTCTTAGTTTTGTTATTTGAGAATATTGTGGGATGTGGAGGATATGTAGTACTTTTGTGGCTGAAGAAATCCCCAAAGGAAGTGGCAGAACACACTTCTCAGTTGCGTTGCACCTACTGATAGAGTTATATGTATCCTGTATGTTTAAGTTGTCAAAAATAAGAAAATAGCACAGCCAAAAATAAAAGGGACAAACAACCATTTATATTATTATTTTTACTTTTTTAAATCACTTCTGTTTTTAAAACATAATACTTTATATTGGAAATAAACTGCTATAAGATTATAGGAAGTCGCAATTACCTGCTATGCTGAGATGCATCTAGGGCCAGAAAGCGAAGAGTCGGGAACGCCCGAGGTAAAGAATTAAAATGAGGCGCCAGGTTGGCAGAGAAGCGGCACCACGGTGTGTAGAACAAGACTAACGTACAGTCGCTGCTGTTTGGGTTCAGGAACTCCATTAGATCCTTCGGGAAAGCAGAATAAGAACAGACGCAGACAATAAGACATTTAACAGAATTCCTGTACGCAGGAAGGCACCATCGAACCTGCAACCTGATATTGCCACCGTTCACTGAAAAGACTGACTGACCTGAGACACGTTGAGGATCTGCAGCGTGGCGTTGCCGAGCCCCGTAACGTTCCTCTCCTCGCAGTTCACTTTGGGCGTTTTCACGCCCTCGGTGCCGTTGGCCTCCTCGGCCGGTGCGGGCAGCACCGTCTCCAGCACAACCGGGGAGCCGGGCGCCGCCGAGGGCCCCGCGGGGCCGCCGCACTCGCCGCCTCCGCCCGCAGCGTCGCAGGCGCCGGTGGCCGAGGCGGCCGCGGGGCCTCCGCTCGCCTCCGCCGGCGCCACGGAGAGCAGTAGCGGCTGCTCGGCGGGGAGGCCGCCGCCCAGCATCGCGTCAGCCATCTCCGCCGTCCGGTACCGCGCCGGCCCGCCCGGCGCCGAGGCGCCCTCCTCGTGGCGCGCGGGCCCCGGCGCCGAGCGGCCGCCTGTCCCGGTCTCGGCCGCGGCTCCCGCGGGGCCGGCGGCGGCGCCCAGCCAGGCCAGCGCCAGCGCCAGCGCCAGCCGCCACATCCCGCCGCGGTCGCCCGGACAACAGCCGCTTCCGCCCCGCCGCTTCCGCCGCGCCACGGACGTGCGCGGCCCCGCGGACGGCGCGGCGAGGGGGAAGGCTGCCGCCATCTTGTAGGGGCGGAGCTGCCGCCATCTTGTGGGGCGGGCCGGCGGCTGCAGGTAAACGCCCGCCCTAAATATAAATATAAATAAATATTTAATTGTAGCTAGTGCTGCGGCCCAAGGAGTAATTCTGCAAATCGGCCTATCAGGGAAGCAACCGGGGCCGCCGGCTTTTTTTCCTGCTGTCACGGCGTTTATATAACATGCCACAAGCACCCGGGAGCAGTGAGGCACCCAGGTACCCTGGCTGCGGGTCTCAGGTGGAACGAGCGCCAAAAATGCTCTCCAGGTAAAAACACCATCCCCATGGGCGTACAGGGAAAATACTCGAGTGAGGCAGGAAAATAAAAAAAAAATTAATTAATTTGAGGGCCCAGTCACTACAAATTGCTAAAAACAATGCTTACAGACACAGGCCCTGTGGATGCTATACCTGTAGCAGAGCTAAACTAGGAAGCGCTCGGTAATTTGGGGTCTTTCATGCTCACGGAGCATCATTTTAGTGCTGATCTAAATTAACCGCCTTGCACCAAGGGAACAGCCACCCCCAGGCCTTGACAGGATGTTGTGACCGGTTGTTTTTATGGCACACCATGTAATTCCAGGTTTTATTATAGCACCGTGACACAGCTGCAGGCGGTGGCTGTGAGGAGCCCAGGTAGCGGCCGTACAATTTTCTGACTTCCTAACACGATGAAAAGGAAACCCAGACTCGTATAGATCGGACCACTCACCTACTTGTTTTGGCATCAGAGAAGGACAGATTCAGCCTGCCACATTTTCAGTGGCCCGTCAACTCTAGATTTAAACCTGCAGCCAGACTGAAATAGGGGGCAAAAGCCATCTAACTACAGCCATATATATATGTATATATATATATATATGTATCATTAACATATCAACCAAAGCTCCCAAGATGACAGGCAAGATAAATATTCTGGTATTTCTTTCTAGGAAAAAAATAAATCATTCTTTTCACAGCATTACGTACTTGCTGTCAGTTTAAAATTCAAGCTGGAGGGCTGACTAGTTGGAGCATTTTGAGTATCAATACACTCCTTCAGCTGCTAGTACCTTCTCCCCCTTTTTAACTATTCCTTGAAACTGTCAACAACAAGCAGGAGAGAGCTGCATCTGTCAAGAAGTGAATGAGCATTACAAATTAGGTGAGGGGAATTACACACGCCTAATGTAAAAAGTAAGGCACTGCACATGCAGATAAATATGGATGTCAGAGGGCTTTATTACAGAAATTCGGTTTTTGGTTTTACTAGGGAACACTTATCCAACTATTCTTTCTCAGAATGCACATTTCTTTGCTTGAAAAAAAAAATACTGCTCCAAGTCCAGTTTGCATTTGTATTAATATAGAAGCCAGGATAGCCTAAGGATGTGACACAGGCAGGATCTGCACTTGAGAGAATACTTAATTAGACCAGTTGATATGTGAAATACACATAAGGAGTCCAAGTCTGTACAGACTAGTCAGAGACACCTCCCCCATTCCAGCTGCATTAATCTTTTCAAATTTGGGCAAAGTGGCACATTCAATTTAAAAACTTTTTTTTTCTCTCTCTCTCTCCTGGACATGGCTGCATTTGGTTTCTAGCTCTTGGCTCTGTGTCATCAGACTCCAGCTTTCACCAACCAGAGCCCTGGATGGTCTTAGATCTCCGACACAAGTGGTGATATTCAAACCTTAAAAATAACACAGTTTTATGGCAACATACCTACATCTGAGACAGTTCTGTGGATCTAATCCAAACAGAATACTCTCCCTAGCTTAACAGAAAACAAAAGGTTTATGTAGCATTGCATTTTTTTGGTCACCATATAAAAGTAATGCGCTAATGAAACAGATATTTACACCCTATAATTACAGATACTCAGGCTGTATCATATTAAGTTGCAACAAATGTACTATCCCAGTAATTATATATTACAGACAGGGCATGATAATTTATTATTATGTCTACTAGTTCTGTTACAAAACTGTTTTCAGTGGCTCACATTTTGCTCATTTTCTTTATACCAAATGCCTGTTTTCAAGAAAATGCCTATTAGGATTTTTTTTTTCATAATCTACTTAATCTGGGGGACCTTGGAAAGAGCTCTGCTAGGGAAGTGTCTGAAATTTAGCAGAGAGCAGGATTTGATTTAAAATGAATCTTTTGTGGCACCCATGAATAATCAGCAGAGTTCGGTGGTCATTTGTGCATCTTAGGTTTCAGCAGCTGATTTCCTTCAAAATTTCCATCACGCCAGGGAAGCTCCTTCAGGGGCAGAATAGTCAGAACATGGCCTATAAATAAATAAATAAATAGAGTGAAGGAATAAATAACTAAATATGTTGGCGGTAGCACAGAGATTAGGTGGACGAAAACATGATTTAAGCATTCATGTCAGAAGCCCCAGGCTGAGGTTGGCCAGGCAAGGTTAACTTACCTACATTTGGGATGCTTGAATTTGCAATCTTTGTGTGCTCTTAGCCTGGCTGCAGCTGAACATTTGTATTTACAAATATGACCTCTTTAAGCAGTAAATTCACCTTTTAGTATTGTGCATATCTCAAAGGCCCACTCTAAATAATCAGATTCACACTAATTATTATCAGGATTTTTTTTTCACTAATTAGAACAAGCTTTTGTGGTATAAAAAAGGAAAACATGAAAGGCAAGAAGATTTATCTGTCTCAGATCATTTTAATAACACTTAGCAATTCCACAGCATTTTTTTTTTAACTTCAAAGTATTTAAAAGTTGTTAACTAATGATTCCTTCCAGCAACGCTGCAAGATAAGCAGATATTTTTGCCATGTTTGTCCTGACGTGAAAAATGAGGCTCCGCCGTCCTTAGGCCATACGGGGAGGCTGGACAGGAGCCAGCTGCGAACGCGGAGCTCCTGGGCTGCCGATCCCGTACGGCCAGGCCGCACCTCGCTCTTAAATGTTAAACAACAAACACGGAGCCACGGGCAGAATCCTGATAAAAACAGCACAGCGTGCAGGCCCGCAAGGCAATCCCTTACTTGCCGGCATTGCAGCTTTAAGTGCTAACCGGCAAGAATCATTTTCATTTGTCTTGGTAGGGAAAGACACTGTGATGACCCAGCATATTTAACAAGTACAATTTCACTCATTCACACTAAATTACTTGTGCTATTTTTAAGAGATCCTTGAGACAGGTACTCCAGAAAAGCTTAAGAAAATGCCAGTGCTGCCCCAGAGAAAGCCCTGGCATCTCATCATGCTCAAAAATAAAACATTATTAAGAATGGGAGACACTGCGGCCTTAAAAACTCCTTGAAGATGTCCCTGCTAGCAAAGCTAATGCTCCAGCATTGCTGAAAGCCATGTCAAAAAGCTGTCAGTCCTCATCTCTCGGCATGAATAAATCATAAAGCAGTTCTGTCACCTGAAACTCTGCAGAGTACTTTCCATTTATTGTTGTTCATTATGTGGCAGAGAACACAATAGCCTTGCAAAGAGTAAAGCAACTTCCAGCCCCATTAAAACCCCTGCATCATCCTATAATTTATAAATGACTTAATATCCAGTACTTAAGTCTTCCTTAAAACTAAGAAAATAAACCATTTTTCCCCCCAAGGAACCACATCCAGGAACTAATTGGATGTTGGACCAGAACGTGGCAGACTGTGGTCCACTTTAAATATATCCAGTCACTTTCAAAGCCAAATATCCAGAACCAGCAAAGCAGTTGCTATCAATGCAGCCTGACATCAGATGGCTTTCTTTTTTTGGGTAAAAAAAACTTCAAGTCTCTACAGTAACTAAAATAGTATCTAAAATGATTCATACCTGTCCTTACTGAGGGCCTTTGAAAGGACATGGAGGGGAAAACGGATGGTGCTGGCGAGCCAGAAGGAGCAGCCCTTGCAGCTCGGAGCAGTTTCTCATAGGGGAGGGCTGCTCACTTAGTGTCTGCAGCAAAGTAACCAGGAGCTGGGCGGCGAGCAGAGCACACCACGCCAGAGCCGCTTACCTGGAAATAACTACTGGAATAGGGGTTGGATGCTGCAAGAAATGCACTGCATCCAGCACTGACTAATGAGTACATCACCGCTATCCCACCTAAGTTTAGTACATAAATACTCTCAAGTTTAACAGTTTCAACATTTTCCTGTCAGTTTGTCACTTAAACTATAAATGAGACAGCAGGAGAGTAAACAGCAGCAGCACCCTGTTTCCCTTTACAAGTTAAGCTAAGTGGTCTCGCACATTTTTATAGATGTTTTAAGTCGCAATTTAAAATATATAAAAAAAGCCAGA
The DNA here is from genome assembly GCF_059628265.1 of Tinamus guttatus. Classification (NCBI taxonomy): domain Eukaryota; kingdom Metazoa; phylum Chordata; class Aves; order Tinamiformes; family Tinamidae; genus Tinamus; species Tinamus guttatus. Next base: position 2,280,497 of record NW_028289244.1, on the reverse strand, counting down.
GAAAAAAAGAGAGTTAGGTTTTAAAGTATTAACTTTATTAATAAATATACATCCATATGATGATGTAAATACAGATCATGAACACTACTCCATTCCCATACACATAATTGCACACGAGTAGCTCAAGTTCATGGACATAAAAACATACACAGTATCTAATCAGGCTTTTTACAGCAGAGGACAGGGTGCTGATACTAGTTATTTAACAGGTTGCTGTTTCCCCCAAAGTAAACCTGTGGAAAAGCAAATGGTGAAAGATTAAAGAATCACAAAGTGGTTCGATTTTCAGAATACAGATTCACCTATTTGAAAAAAAAATAATCATAAGGAAAAAGGTCTAGTCTCTACAGGAATCATAAATATATTATAGCAGTGTTAAAATATATGCATTAAAATAGAGAAGAATAAACGCCTTTTGGGGTCAGAAATGAAGCCTGCAGTTTGCAGTATGACTATTATCAACTGTTTCAACTGTCACTCTAGGGATAGCATGAAACTTCATTATACAAATGACAAAGAATAGCAGAGTCACAGCTAATGAAACCATCAGACAAAAGACTTCACATTGCTCTGCCTTTTAAAGCTCTTCAAAAAGGGGGAGGAGGGGGTAAATTCTGATCTGAATTACTCTGCATATTGCAGTTGCAAGGAATCCTTTGCACAGACACATCACTTTTCACTGACAAAGCTTGGTTTTGCCCTGACTGAACTCCAAGATCTTTTGGATAAAATGAAAATATATTCATTCAGAACAGAAATTTTAATGGCTCTCGATACATAGTTACTTTGATCAGTTTAAATCCAAGATATAAAGAACATTTCTTTAATGACAAAGCTAACTGCTGATTTTAAAAATACTATCTTTGCTATCAAAGTTAGCCACTTCTGATGGTATCTGTATTTCTTTTCTGTCAAAATATGGTGCTAGCATCTTGAATATGTCCAGTGCAAGACTTTATAGTAGCAAAATTATTTGGTTTTAAAGTTAAGTAAATTTAATCAAAAATTGAATAGTAGTTACTATATGTATATTAAACAGTGAACTTGTATAGTATCATTAAGGAATAATAGCAAGCTAATACATTTCATTTATGTTTAAATAAGACATGTTAGAAACTTGATAATTAAAAGAACTTACTAAAAACAAACTTGACATGTAGATCATCTTCAGAACAGTGTTAATACACAACAGTGATCCTAGCTTATGAAGAGCTGAATGATGATACGTAATATAAAATAAGCAATTTACCTTACAAGAATCTTTATGCTGTGGGAAGGAAAAGGCCAGTTCTCCCATTGCTAGTAAAAAAGTTTAGGCAATAACATGCTCTTTCAGTGTTTGTCATGGAAAGACAGTGTTAAAAAAGCACAATGTATTCTGTAGACTATATATATAGGCAAAGCAAAGTATTTGAAAATTCCATTCATATTTCACTTTGAATCTTTTAACTTTTTTGCTTCCCCTCTCAGCATGGCACCAGTAAACTACAGTCAAATATAAAATAAAGCCGGAGCAGGAAATGCCCTGCAGGGCCCTTCTGGTCTCCTTGCTAAGTCTGGGGTGCCAAGCAACCCTCTAGAGACTCTCTGAACACCTTCCTGCTCTACGCTCATCATTTCCCAATTGACAGTGTTAATTGTTTTTACTGGGATTATATTTTGTCTGACATTATTAATAAACACTGTAATGAACAGAAACTGCTTAGATGATTTAATTATTTCATCAGCATACTTGAATACAAAACTCATTATACTAGCAGAACATTAACACATCTGCATTATCTCCTGACACACAGCACAGCACCATTGAGTGGATGCACAAGTGAGAAGGAAACGGGAGCAAACGGGATTCGCAGGAGGAGGTAAGAAGTGGAGTTTCTCCAAGGTACAGTGGTGACATGCAACACGTTCCTTGCCAGCGAGGTGGGACGCTCCTGTCGTTATTACATTCAGCTGAAGAGGACTGCTTTCCCAGCTGAGTTCAGGGAAGAGCTTAAAGCAGTCTTTGTTGAAAAATCATCTCATTAAAAACAGCCGATACAATACAGATCCTGAGGGTGAATTAATTCACGTCAACATTTTGCGTGTGTCAGAAGTTACATCGTTCTGAGAAAGATTGTTAAATTTCCTACTTGCGAGTTTCTTGAGGAACAGAACGTCTAACTGGATTCATAGCTTCAGCACGGAGAAACTACATTTTAGTAGCAGTTTAGCTGCCGTTAGTTTATATATTGACTAAGGAGCCATCCAGTATAGTTGAGGTTCATTGTCTTAGTTGCCAGTGCATACAAAGTCCCCCCAAAACAATTCAACACACCTATCGTAAAGTACAGCATAAAGTCCAGCTCATTATGTGTTAGGCATCACTGGAACACCTGAAGGCTTGCTGCTTTTTTCCTGATAAAAAAGGTACGAAACATCACATCTGTTTCTCAACTTGTCATCACTGAAATCAAGAGTTCTCATGAAAATGACAGCAGGCCAGAATAGCATTTATGTTAACAAAAATTATCAATACCATTAACTCATTCAGGACAAGCTCTAAATAACCCAAAATATTTCTGCTCCCCAGAATTTAAAGACTTTATATGCCCCCCGATATCTGAAGTTACAAATTTATCATAAATTTATATTATACTTAAAGCAACTTAAATTTAATCTTTCTTCCAGATGTAAGAAGCTTTAATACCAGTAAAATAAGTTTAGAACAAACAATATATAACACTGAGGATTTTTTGAAATATAAAGTATGTGCACGTTACACACACACGCTCTCACACTCCCACACTTAAAAAAAAAAAAAAAAAAAAAGACACACCCAGTTGAAAAATGGAACATTTCTTTTGGAAGCAGGGAAGGGTTTAGTTTGAGTCAAGAAAGGTATTTATAGTTAACCAACAACGTATTTTTTCAGCTCGCATGCATAGGTGAATTCCTATGAACTGCTCTATATCTGGGGGCTAGCAGTGCAGTAAACTGCATCCTGTTTGCACCAGCTATACAGTTCGCTTTTATAAATCATGAAAATGGTGTCCTTTGGTAGATATATAAGCTTCCATAACTTAAATATAGTATAAGTGTCAAACAATGAGATAACTGTATTTCTAGGACTATCTAGCAAAACTAAGTCTGAAAACTTGGCAACAGTATATTTAAAAAATTTAATTTGTAAACATTATAGATTAATACTTTAAAAGCTATTAAACAGCTGCCAGCTAAGCGCAGACTTTAAAGGCAAAAAAGCAGTGTAAATAGCTATTTACATATTTATGAACATACTGTTTAATATTAACCAAGTATGTAACTAGAATGGACAGTACTTATTTCTTATAAAATACTTCAGATTTCAAAGAATTATTTGTGATTTGGTAGGTGTGCTATTAGGCATAAAAAAAAAACACACAGCAGAATCCTGTAACAGCATAAAGAAAAGAAGAGCCATCATCTAAAGGCAAATTAGTTTGTATTAATAAGGCGCTGTGAAGCTGTAATGTGCTATACAAATGCTAAGTTTCCTTTAATATTTTCAAAAATATTTTTGGAACATTAGTTGAAATTGACTTAATGCTACAACTCTAGAAATAAGAGTCTCCTGAAACCAGCACTTCAGAAAAGGTTCTTAAAAGTTTCTAAGTATCTATTTGAGGTCTGTATAAGCTCCGGCAGAAGTGGAAAACGTATCTTGCTTTCTATTCTTTCCTATTTAAAAACACAGAGGATCTCAGAATTTTGCAGTTGCTCCTAGTCAAAGTCATCAATCTTTTTTTTTTTTTTTTGCCTTGATCAAGTAGGACCTTATCTGGGTAAGTTCTTTGTTGTGGCATATGCCACATCATGAACCAGTGGCCAGCTAATTCTATCCTTATTTCAATTACTTAATGCATAACCACACAGCTAGATTTACCAGAAAGTGAATGTAAAATTGAGGACATGAGCATTACTTAAAAGTATACACACCAAGGCATATGTGTCACTTCAGATTTTCTTATAAATTATGATTTAAAGGAAAAAGATAATATCTTTATACCAATGCCCTCACAATGTTGCTTTTAAAGTTAGTGAACTGCACCCATAGGCCATGGCATTATTTGAATAAAAATAAAATTTAGAGAGTCATAATTCTGCAAACACTACAATAAAATGCAAGAAACATGCCAAAATTCAGAGTAAAGCAGATTAGTAAGGAATTACTAATTCTTTTCGTTCATTCATTAGGCTGTTTGATTTTGCTGCTGGTTTCACCAGGGGCATGGACTCCTCTGTTATGCACCATAGGGTAGGGAAAAGCTGCACTGCCACAAGTATAACTTAGATTTGCAAGGCGTGAGAGAGCTTTAATGCTACCTGGAGGTCTGCCTGGGCTGACTTTGTATCCCGCTGCTTTAGTTGTACCCAAGGGTCTGCCTGGACTTGTCTTAAATCCAGCTGCTTTGGTGGTCCCCAGGGGTCGACCTGTGCTGGTTCGGTACCCTGCTGATTTTGTGGTCCCTGATGGTCTCCCACGTTTGCCAGATCGGTTGAGGTTTTTCTTTTTCTTCAGTTCATCTTTTGTCTCTATATTCCTGCCACTTGTGGTCTGCAAGTGGGACTCATTGAGGGCATCTTGTCTCTGGCAGGCGATGGGCTTGTGGCCGACCGTGTGGCCGTATTTGCTTTGCTGGCTGGCATACAAGTCAAACTGCTCAGCCGCCCTCACGCTGTCTTCGTTAAGGCAAGAGCTCTTGCCGGTCCCACAGAAAGCTGCATTGCCGCTGGCAACAGGGTGCATCATTTTCTACCAAAAACAAGAGAGACAGATATGTATCAGTGCATAATAATACTGCAGCCTTCTACAAGAAAGAATCCTTCAGGAGCTACCTCTATTTGTTAAGATTAGTCAACTACTTTGACTATTCTTAGCAGCCTTGATGTCAGTAAATTAGCTTTTTAGATAAGAGCGAGCTTTCATTTGAGGGTTTGCACTGCAACCCTTCCACCACTAAAAGTGACTATCTAAAATAGTATTATTCAGACACACATAATTAGGGAAGAAGTGCATTAAAAATGAAAAACAGCATCTCAGCAACCAAGAAAAACAGTATTTGTTCACTCACTATGATTTCAAAACCTTTCTAGCCAAATTTCCTCTAGATTTTAGCTGTTCTAGCTGCAAGATTAACTTATCATATGTGCACCAAAGAAAATA